>NW_018397282.1:897749-897959 GCF_002168275.2 Theobroma umbraticum
AGAAGTTAAATGGGAGTTTACTAACCAAGGAAAGTTAAATTATGAGGAATATGAAATATACATGTAAAAGTTACTATTACATGCAAATTATAGTGTGCAAAAAGTAAAAGTTAGTGGGGGACATGTGGGACCTCACCATGTGATAGTTGATTAAAAGGAAAAGAATAAAGAGTATTAAAGTGGAAAAAAATCATGGTTTGGCAAAGATAG
>NW_018397282.1:898055-898271 GCF_002168275.2 Theobroma umbraticum
CTTGAGGGAGGTCAAATAGGATCCAAGAGTGAAAAAATGCATGAAATCTTATAGCTTCATGGGATGGCAAAGGCTATTGGTCAGAAACAATATGCATGAAACAATATTGGGTGATAAAGTGGCCGAATGAGAGGATGACAAGTGGACCTTAAAGAAGATGACATGAAATGCAAATTGAAATGAAATGAAAGGAAATGATGCCATTTCCTTGGGCAA
>NW_018397282.1:898417-898583 GCF_002168275.2 Theobroma umbraticum
CGCCAAAGAGGAAGAGAGAAAAGAGAAGAAAAGAAACATGCAAGGGAAGGCTCGGTTTTTAGGAGAAAAATGTGAAGAAATCAAGTGAGTTCCATAGAAGAGCCACCCATTTGGAATAGAATGAAGAAAGAATGGCTTGGTGAAGCTTCCAACCGAGAAAAAAAAA
>NW_018397282.1:898819-898939 GCF_002168275.2 Theobroma umbraticum
TTTCTTGTTGTATCAAGGATCTACAAAGATTCAAAGAACCCGATGCATGCATGTAAATGGATCTTGGAATGTATATTGATTTTGAGCTAGACAAGTTATGGGTAAGTATTTTAGTCTTGA
>NW_018397282.1:898949-899045 GCF_002168275.2 Theobroma umbraticum
AAACAAGGAAAATGATAGGTATATTGATTGCCTATGTTTGTGGTAGCAATGATGACTATGGATGTGAGGAAATTGTGAACTATATGTGTGGAACTC
>NW_018397282.1:899055-899468 GCF_002168275.2 Theobroma umbraticum
CGAAAGGTAAGCATGCAATGTGATTGCATGGTGTTGTGTTGGCAAAGGTTAATTGATAGTATATGAATTGTATGTTAAATGATTGTGAGTAAGGGTTAATGAAAATTATGAGATGAGGTTATGGAATTATTGATTGATGTGCTGCCATGCATGTGAATCAATTAAGTGTATTGAGTTTATATGGTTGATAAGAATTGTATGAGTAAAGAAAATGTGCTTTGGTGGCGTGCTGGAGCAGGTAACGAGTAACCGGCTAGTGGAATTAGATAGATATGCACCCGAGTGGAATTAGCTAGATATGCACCTGAATCAATAGTGATGTAGTGTCCCGCTATTATAAGGTGAGTAAGGGGTGCCGATTTTAAAATCTTCGTGCTATATATATAATGATTTACATTAGTAAATATTGATGG
>NW_018397282.1:899478-899593 GCF_002168275.2 Theobroma umbraticum
TGCAATTATGGATAACATGAGCTGTTAGCCTTGTTAGGCAACTTCCAATGGATTTATAATGATTTATATTGCTATTGTGGAAAGCATGAGCTAGTAGAAACTATAGGAAGTTTGT
>NW_018397282.1:899611-984092 GCF_002168275.2 Theobroma umbraticum
AGGAGTTTTGGACATAACTATAGATAAACCATATATGTAAAGAGTTTTCGAAACAGGGAAACAAGCCTTTCACGATGCTTAAATCAAAATCTGTGCCTTGTATTTTTGTGTGATATGCAAAGCTAATGCATTTGTTAAATGATTTTGAATGTAAGTTTTGAGCTTCGATTTTAGCCTGATTTGTATATAAATATTTACACCATGCCTTTTAATGCAAAGGGTTAATTGGAAAAGTTGTTGAACTTTGTTTTTAAATGATTTAAAGCAAAAATCTTGGACAACCTTTGAATTGGTTTCTAAAACGTTTATAACAAACCGAGAGTGTCGATAGTAGGTCGGTTGTCACTTTGGTTAAGTGTAACCCTTGTGCACAAGTGAACTTTAGCTAGAGAACTTTTGGGTCACCGTTGGGTTGTTAGAAGTGGCTGGGGCCATAGTCTATGATTTAAGTGATAAGGCCATTGGTTGTTATATGTGGCTAGGCCCCTAGTGATATTCGCGGTTGCGATCGCTTGATTTCTCCGATGTCGGCTAACATCGTCGAGACTGCCATGGCTGTGGGGATCCGGGGGAGTAGAGCTCTCGGATGTTATTACGTAGAAATGGGTCCATGGGTGATTTTGATACTTACCTACTCGAGAGCCTTGTGAGTTTTCGATGCATACTCTTTTGCATGGTGGAGAGTTAAGATTTCTTTGCAGCTCCTTTTGTTTGAATAAAAGCTTTCAGTGCTTACTTGATGACCATGAAACGGTTTATGTGGCCGTATACTTCGGTTTCTTTACATGCCACTCATTTTGAGAGCGTGCATACTTTTATACCATTGTTTATTCCTAATGCAAGTGATGTTTTCAATGAATGAACTTTGTTTGCTACACTTGTTTTTGGCATAGTCTTGCCAAGTGAAATGTTGCATTATGATTTTACAGAATATTTTTACAAGGCACAAATATCTTGCTTATGATTTGATATTTCGGTTTTATTATTTAACTTATCTGCCTTATGTTTGTTTCCCATTTATGCCCTACTCACAAAGCTGATGATCACTAAGTCTGTGAGACTCACCCCCCTTTATTTACCTGCTGTAGATAGTGATCAGCTTAGCATGCAGTCATCGGCAATTTTTGTCCACCGCAGATAGGTAAAGGCATCTCATAACACTTTATTCCAAATCGTTCCGCTGTAGAAGTCGAGTTGTCATAGTGTAAATTGTTATGAAATTAGACAACTATGTCCATACAAATTTACATTTGGAGATTATAAGTCATGATGTATTATTTTCACAATTATGTGAAATAAAGGTTATTCAATTTATAAAGATTATTGTTCAATTCTTATTACAGAGAGTTTTATGGTTCAAGGAAATTTTCTTAGATTGACAGTATGAATATAAGGTAATGACTAATGTTTTAAGTAAGGCTTGTTCGAGACTTGACGGGTTCTCCTGTGAGACTTGGACGTAGATAGTGATCAAGGAGCGATTGTTACATTATTCAAATACAAATGGCACATCATGCCTGGCATGCTTTATAAACTAACCTAAATCTAAAGGTGGAAAGCCCACACAAACTCAGCAGAGTGACATATTGGAATAGAGACCTACTGGATGCCAAATACGTGTCCATCCAAATGACAACAATAGCCACGCAATCCTGTAGCTTCACTTATCTACACATGGTATAACAGACCGGTGAGTTATCTAATACTCAGTGAGTGGTGATGCTAACATAGCATACTAACTTGCACACATATATATTGGCATATTTAGTCATTAGTCAAATATAAAAAAAAATATCCAAAAGATGAAAGTGTGAGGATCATTTTAATATCCCAAGTACACATCTCATCATATTATACCTTGCTCGATCAAAACTCAACGATGTATTACATTCATAATTTTTTAAACTCTCTATCACCACATCAGAGCATATCAAATTAAGGCTTAACTTTAAAACTGCCATCAAATTAGGCTTCATGGGTTCACTTTAATAGCCAAGCATAATCACAATGTTTAATATCTATAATTAGCTTACCTTGAAGCATTCCATCAAATATCAACTATACTTCAATCATACATTTCCCATTTTAGGGGCACATCAACCATTCTTAGGGAGTCTCCATATTGATACACATGTTATTAAGCTTATCCTCAAAGCCATATCCACATAAATATACATAGGCACAAACTAGTTGCCGAGATATCATAACTGTTCATATCATTAATCTGAGCCTATCAAAGGTTATGTCACATCATTCACAAATCAAATCATAATGTTTGAGTGGTCCTCCCTGGACATATTCAAATCATACACAGTGGCCAACCAACAAAGTCAAATCACGGTCAAGACAAAGCCATTGGTGTAGAAACAAATCACGCACATGCTGAAGTAACAAGCGGAGCATCAAATCATGCATGTGCCAAAGCAATGTGTGGAAAATCAAATCATTGTTTGCAGTAATTTCCCAATGGATGGTATCACCTGGAGTATTCTTAGACGGGTGGAATCATACACATATGCATCACTTCAAGTAATTTCAATGGGTGGCATCAAAGCACTATAGGCAAGATTAACACCATCGTCCCTGCTCACCACCATCCCTACAAGAATATATATAGTCACAGGGGTTAGACTCCACTCAACCTTAAATTAGATCAACGTTCGAAATTCATGGATTAGACGGAACATTATCAAACTCATGGGCTATCATTGCCCTTATAGTTCATTAGTCATAATTCACAACTCTAGTCAGGCTCCCTAGCCTTATATATGTAAATAACTTACGTCAAACATTCATGGCTCAGTAACCTCACATACTTAGGTAGTTTCATCTTATAATTCTCAAACAAGGCCATTATGCCTTCCACAATTCCATAAATCCATATAAAACCACAAATCATATTTAACGAGCTTTAATCACTTATAAGCTTGGTACAATTCTCAGTGCCCTTAATCTCTAAGGCATCAAATGTTTATAATCCATAAAAGAGGTTAATTGTCTAGGGTAATCTACTCTTAGACATTCATCATACCTTCTAGACTTCTTAGTCTCGGCTTACACAATCAACATAGGCCACCAAATGGCTTATCCAAAGCACACACATCACAACGTAGATATATATATACACACACACACACATATACATCGTTCTCTGGCCTAGGCCTACTCATCTAGGCAATCATATTCACATATATTCATACATAGTTCTCTAGCCGAGGCATACTCATTTAGGTGTTGGAATAACATTTAAGTACCATGGGAGGGCATATTGTTATTTGTGATGCATCACATGCATTTAATTAAATCCCATTCACAATGACAAATTGGAAGGACTCCTTAGCCAAGCTTCGATCCTTAACCTCTAACCATTTTTCAACTCATAAATTCACCTAAATTGTTCAATCTTCCCTTAAACATATAATAACATCACAACACTAATTAAATCGTGGTTTTCAAAAAATGCAAACTTTTCTAAAATTCACTAAACCCATCCCTTAAAAGCTAGATTAGATGATTCTTAACTCCAAATTCACTCCCAATAACTCCAAGAATCCATTTGTGGCTCAAGGATTCAAATGGGTAGAGAGAGAAAATAAAAACTATGAAAATTAAACTATTAAGAGTGAAAACCCTTACCTTTAACGCTTAAAATCTAAGATTTGTTATTGGAGTTTAAATTTTTTGAAAGGGTGAAAGAATGAGAAGTTAGGAGAAAAATAAAGAAAATTTCAGTTTTAGGGCTTTTAAGCCCCTTTTAGGTTGATTAGGCAACCTAGGATCGACTATGGAAGGTTTGTAGTGAATCCTATACTAGAAGATTTCACCCTTTTTTCCTTCACAAGATCAACTATGGAGGGTCTATAGTTGATCTTGGACCAAAATATTTGTTTTTACTCAAGTTTACTTTATATGATCAACTATGGAGGGTCTATAGTCGATCCTAGACAAAAATTTTTGCATATCTTTAATTTTTCCTCCCTAGGATAAACTATAAAGGGCCCATAGTCGATCTTGGACCACAATGCTTCATTTCAAATAATTCTATGATATAGAGTTATTAGAGCTTAATTTTGATTGTAATTTACCTTAGTTCTTGCTGTTTTGTTATTCAATTTTCTACCCACGAAGTATACGTATCACAAAGATATTATAATAATGAGTAGAGTGCTGATCCTACAGAGAATTAAATTAATTCTTACAATTAATTACTAAAATTATTCACCCTAATTTTATCCAAACACTAAAATTTGAATTAAAAAATAAAATTTTAAAACTAAAACTACTCTAAATTTACTCAGCAATATTATTTTATTAACTTCTAGTGATTATCGGACCTAAGATTATGATGTCCTTCAATAGTTTGTTTGATTATTATCTTTTTCTCTTAACTTAGTTTAATAGACTAAGTTGCTAACCTAGAGTTCTAAATTATTTACAAGTCTCTGTCAAATTTCTCATAAAAATATATCTCTTAATTAATTTACTATATGTCTATGCAAATTAAATTAAAGATAGATTCATTAAGTTCGTTCTCTAATTTTAGCTACGTATTGCTTATAGGCATATGTCTACCCTATATACAAATCAAATCACTTAATCAGCTAAGTGTATTCGATCATACACTATTCTATTCAGGGTCTACTTAAATCTCTTTCGTCAAGATTTAACCTAGGTTTCCAATTTAATCTAACTGGTGATCAGGCAATCAGAAGCATTAAGAACAAAATAAAATAAACAACTTAAATCCTTCAAACATAAGTGAAAGAGAGATAAATAAATTAGACTACGTATTAAGTTCAATCATAATCTTAGATAAATGAATTAGTTCCTCATCAAGTCTCACATCATCATTAAATAAAGTTTAAACATTAAAAACAAAACCAAGAAAATAAAAGAATAACAAAAAGATAAAAAAAACCAAGAATTGTAATCTTGATCTCTAAATCTCCTTGAATCCTTCAAATTCTTCTTAGCTTTAATGACTTTGTGGCTTGAATCTTAGCTTTCAATCTAATATTGCATTATATCCTAAAAGTCCTCTGAAAGGTTGTTTTTATAGGGCTTTAAAGTTAGGCCAAGTTGAGTGAAGAAAGAAGTCAATTCCAATTAGGATTTTCTCAACAAACTATGTGGGCCATGGCCTTGACCATTTAAATAGCAAAAATTTTAATTATTCTAGGACTGCTATAATGCTCCAAATTTGACAACATTTTTGATCACCTTCCAAGATGAACTAGGCAAAGTGGGAAACATGAAAGTTGTATCTTTTTCTTTTATCTTTCCAATAGTTTAAGAATCTTTTCATTTGGAGCTTTGTAGAGAGAGTTATGGTCAAAATACCTAAACATATGCAATGGAAGTCTAAACCTTAAAATTGCTCTCCTTCCATTAAAATTCTTCTTTCATTAAACACCTATAAAAGCACAAATAAATCAACAATGACCTATCTTAATCACATTAACACCAAATTAAGCATAAAATTAACTAAAATTAGATTGATTCACCTAAATTAACTAATTTAAATTTATTTTAAAAAAATTACTAATTTTTATGAATTACTGCAAGAATTAAGTTAAAATACTATCAAAATTATGTCTATATAACTCTATTTTATAGAGTTATCAGACCCCCAAACTTAACATTTTGCTAGTCCTTAAGCGAAATAGATAAAAGAAACTAATTTACGAAAATCAATTTTAGATAATGAAAGCTAAAATAAATATAGTTACTACTACTACTACTAGAGATAAAGTGCACCAACTCAATGAGTCCTTATAATTTCCTCAAAAGTAAGTTTATTAATCATTAACCTAAGGAAATGTATAGACATCATTTAAATTCATGTTTCAATTCCAACGCAAGCATATTCTAGAATGAATTTCAGTGTGTGTGTGAAATCTTTTACCAAGAATATCCTGACATCAAGATGAGTTTATACCAACACAAAATTTAAATCAGTACTAGAACTCCATAAGTTTACTTTTCATCTCTTTCTCCACTAATTTAGACTATCACCAAGATAAGGATTAATAGGACTTTATAAAGCTTGTATTATATGGCTAGGGTCAAGGTAGGATGTAGGATAATAATGTGGCTCAAATCACCCAAAGCACATAATTATTCTAGGACCTAGCTATAAAGCTTTATTTTCCTTCTCCAAGCAAACCTTTTCTTCCACATTTGAACTTTTCTCTTTTCTTTTTTGAACACATTTTTTTGTTCACAATTTCACATCCCTAAACTTATTTTCTTTGTATTTTAGGTAGTGGGGTTATTTTCATATTTTGAACCTTTTTTTTCACATTAACATCACTTTTTCACCTTTTTTAACATTTAGCTCAATTTAAATTTCCTAAAACAATATACATGCTTAGGAGTGAGGGTTGCAAAATTAGAAATTTTATTTAAGGTTAGGCTCATTATTATGTAGTTGAACAAAGTAAAGGGAAATTAGGCTCAAAAGCGGTATACTAAAGATAAAGATTTAACAAGGTAGGTTTTTTGAGCTCAAACAGTCTAAAGATGGCTTAAATCATCTCCCTAACTAAATATTGTATAGGATTTCAATTCAAGAGAAAATCAAGCAAATTATAGAATTCATGACATAATCTACAATTCACATCAATATAAACTTTCTCTAGATAGTCATAATAATTCAAAGTAAAAGATATAGTACTCAAAATTATAGAAATCACATCCTAGCAATGATTTTTAATAATAGAATTTAGCATGAATCCAAGCAAAAACCTTATTCACCAGAAGCTAGGAAATCAAGACAACTAGTTATCATCATTGGATAGAGAAATCATCAAAAAAATTGGTACAACTTTACTCTAGATTCCTAAAATTCAAACAAATAATAAATTCATTTACCAACTAATCCTAAATTATTTATAAATCAAAATACGCATGCAAAAAAAGTTAACTTCAAAACTTCCACAGAATATTCATCACTAGAAAAATAAATTCACCCACAAACTTAAACTAAACATTGTTCTTAATGTTAGAAAAAATAAAGAAAACGTAAAGAATACTCCTCTGATGGTTGGATGAATCTAGAGAAGCTCTAATCCTCTTTCTCGTCGCCATCATCCTCTGCATCATTGTCCTCATTGTACTTTGGCTCATTTGCACTCCCAAGAGGATTAGGTGCTGATGGAAAAGTAGACATGTCCATTCCCATAAAAGCACCATAAGCTCAAAACATGTGGTCCATATGTTGATTACATGGGGTCTGATAAGTCATGTGTTGCTTAAATTGTTCCCCAAGGTTCTCAACTAGGGGCTCAAGCTTTTCAATTTTTTAAGTTATTGATAGTTGTTGGTGTTTTGGTCAAAGAGGTGAAAGATGGTGTGTTGAAGAAAAACTACTTCCAGTAGAATTTTGAGATTGTTGGAGGATAAGATTAAGATCAATTGGAAGTTTAAGGTGCAACAACTTCTCTCTAGCATCCTAATGTACACCAGCTTGTTTGCACATAGCTGTAATCAGAGAAGGGACCATAAGCTTTCATGCTTGGATTATGCAGTGTGAGTTATGGCTTTGTAAATTACACAACCAATATCAATAGTGTGTCCAGTCATGATGGAATGAATGAGGATGGCTCGATTTTTGTGAGATCATTGAGATGTGTGGTCGGAATTAATTTGGAAGCCACAAAATATAGCCATATCTTAGAAGTTGGTTTCATCACAGTCCTTTTGAATGAAACTAATGCATTATTGAAGAATCACCCTTGAGCACCTTTTTCACAGAGTATATGAATGATATCTTCCCAATCTTCATGCGCAGCCAAATATTGCCCATAGCTATCGTTGTCAATATCAAGAGTTTCATAAAATTCATTGATAGCACAACTTGAGAATGGAACTAGTTTTCCTTGCATAAAAAAAAAATCATTAGTAGCCTCAACAATGTTAGCATAAAATTCTCTTACCAGAGGGATACTTGCAGTTGCTGGTGACTCACAAAATTTTTTCCAGTGGCATCCATCAATCATCGGTTGAAGGTCAAGGCATGTAATCAATCCTTGATCTAGTCCTCGTTCGGGTATTGCAATTTTGTTGGCAAGAGAATTGGTGTGTCTAGCAATAGCGTCAGTCGATACAAATCTGGTATGATCAAGCAAACCACTGGAATTTTGTCTTGCCCATTTGGGTGCCATTTTCAAATTTCCTACAATTAATTCTCAATGAAAAGAAAAGCAAAGTACCAACAAAACACAATAAACCATCAATAATATTAGCCCATATGTCTTGTCGTTAAAATAAACTAATGCCCATAGTTACGAAGAAAAATCCAACAATTAAAATATTCTAGACTAATATAATAATAATAATAATAATAAAAATAATAATGGAAACTCAAGAAACTTACCCATATTCCAATATCAAATTACGTTTAAAAGTTAAAGCACAAATTTACCCAATTTACCATACCCATAAAATAACTAAGCACAATGTCTCAAGAATCATCAATACTCATTACAAATTTCCAACAAAATAAATAATGTAAAGCAAGTCAACAATATTTCTTGAAAATAAAAAAAATTAAAAATAAATAAATAAAATATTGAAACTTACTTGAAATCTTTAGCAAAAGTGTTGAAAATAAATGTGGGTAATGGGTAAGGAGGAATAAAGATGAAAGGTGAATAATGGTGATGGGAGAGACGGAGAGTGATGGGTAGGAGAAAAGAGAGAACGGTGCAAAAATTTGCACTAAAAGAGAAGGGCTAGGTGAGCTGGAGAGGTGAGGGGGGATTTATATATGGGAGGTGAAGGCTTTTTTAATGCGGTAGCCTAAATAGGGGGGCTTAGTTTGGGTAGTGGGCTGCCCATTGTTGGCAGCCCAAATCAAGGGGGCCACGATCTACCTTTAATAGGAGTCGTGACCCACATTATATAAAGTCACAAGGTCGTGGCCTTGTTATGGGAGGCTGCGGCCTCGATGATTTTTTTTTTGTTTTTTGTTTAGGGTGGGCTACCACAAAGCATAAGGTTATGACCGACCCCTAGACAGTGCTGCGGCTCGCGTTGCTTTTGTTCTCGTTGGGTCACAGCCTCCCCTTAGGGATGTCGTTGCCTACGCCTTCCACATTTTTTTTTTGAAATGAGGAGGCCGCGACCTAGGGTTTTAGACGGTCGTGACCCATGTCTTAGCCAACTCATGAGGTCATGGCCTCTTTTTGAAAGAGCGGTGGCATACCTCTTTCTCAAAAAATAATTTTTTTTTATTTTTTGAATTTGTTTTAAAAAAGGGGTTGTACATGTAGTTGCAAAATAAAAATAACATGTTAATAATTTAATAATGGAATAAATAAAAATAAAATAACATAATAAGTTAGAATGCTTAGGTTGCCTCCCCAGAAGTGCTTGATTTATAATCTGTCTTGACATTCTCTGGTCTAAATTGCAACGATAGGCATGAATAAGGACCTTTGGTGATCGAAATCGCCACCCCAATAGTTCTTTAATCATTGCCCATTCACTTTGAAGGTTGATTTATCATCAGCCACCTCTATTACTCCATGAGGAAATACTGTTGTTATAATAAAAGGCCCAGACCAATGAGATTTTAGCTTTCTTGGAAATAATCTCAAACGAGAATTATAAAACAGAACATGTTGACCAAGCTTAAAACTTCTCTTTATGATTTTCTAGTCATACCATCGTTTTGTCTTCTTTTGTAGATTCTTGTACTCTCATAAGCTTTTTGACAAAATTCATCCATCTCATTGAGTTGCAAAAGAAGCTTTTCTCCGGCTGATTGAAGATCAAAATTAAGCTTTTTAATTGCCT
The DNA here is from genome assembly GCF_002168275.2 of Theobroma umbraticum. Classification (NCBI taxonomy): domain Eukaryota; kingdom Viridiplantae; phylum Streptophyta; class Magnoliopsida; order Malvales; family Malvaceae; genus Theobroma; species Theobroma umbraticum. The sequence goes on from NW_018397282.1 coordinate 909,413, forward strand.
AATATGCCTTGTGTTTAGTTTGATTGGAAGATGACAAGCATTTCCAAACACCAATCTATAAGGAGACTTCCCAATTAGAGTTTTATATGCAGTCCTATATGCCCATAAAGCATCATCCAGCTTTTTCAACCAATCTTTTCTAGAAGGACAAACAATCTTTTCCAAAATTCTTTTAATTACTCGATTTGAAACTTCAGCTTGACCACTTGTTTGAGAATGATAAGCAATGGCTATTTTGTGCTTGACTCCATATTTAGCCATGATTGCCTCAAAATTTTTGTTATAGAAATGAGTCCCTTCATCACTAATAATGGCTTTAGGTGTACCAAACATGTGAAAATGTTCCTTTGCAAGAAGTTTATAACTACCTTAGAGTCATTCCTTAGTAATGCAATAACATTGACCCATTTAGAGACATAATCAATAGCAACCAAGATGTATTCATTATTGAAGGATGGAATGAATGGACCCATAAAATCAATTCCTCACACATAAAAAATTTTGACTTTTAAGATGTTGAAAAGCATCTCATGTCTCTTTGAAATACTGCCCATTATTTGACATCTATCACATCTTTCAACAAAATTTTGGGCATCTTTGAAAAGAAAAGGCCAATAAATACCTTATTGTAAAACCTTTGCATCAGTTCGTTCAATAATCAGATGAATGGCAATGGTGAAGAATATTTTCAAATTCTTCTTCAAGAACACACTTTTTAATGATTTGATCTCCACAATGCTTGTAAAGAAAAGGCTCATCCCACATGTACTATTTAACATCATGCAAAAATTTCTTCTTCTGTTGAGAATTAAAGTTAGGAGGGAAGAGTTTACTCATGAGATGGTTCACAAAATCAGCATACCATGGCAAATTTTTCTACTTCTCGACATGAAACAATTGCTCACTAGGAAAGGTCTCATTGATCACTATTGAAATCCTAACTTGATCTCCATTTCCAATCTAGATAAATGATTTGCCAATTGATTTCTTGTAGCTCTTCTATCTTGAATTTCCAAGTTGAATTCTCGAAGCAAAAGTACCCATCTTATCAAGCGGTATTTTGCATCATTTTTCTCGATCATATATTTAATAGCTGTATGGTCAGTGTAGACAATTACTTTAGTACTAACAAGATAGGAGTGAAATTTATCAAAAGCAAAAACAATAGCAAGCAACTCTTTTTCAGTTGTGGTGTAATTTGCTTGGGCCTCATTCAATGGTTTGCTAGCATAATAAATAGGATGTAGCATCTTCGCTTTTGGTTGGCCCAAAACTGCACCAACTACATAATCACTAGCATCACACAATAGTTCAAACAAAAAATTCCAATCAGGAATGATAATAGGAGTAGAAATTAATCTCTTTTTTAATTCAACAAAAGCATCATGGCAAGCGTCATCAAAATTAAAGAGTATCCTTTTCTAAGAAATTACATATTGGTTTAGAAATTTTAGAAAAATCTTTAATAAATCTCCTATAAAAGCTAGCATGTCCTAACAAAGGTGGGAGGTGCAAGTTTTTCAATTGTTTCAATTTTTGCTTCATCTACTTCTAAACTTTTAGTAGGAACTCAATGGCCAAAGACTATGTCTTCTTGCACTATAAAGTGACATTTTTCCCAATGTAAAACTAAATTAGTTTCTTCACATCTCTTAAGTATTTTACCAAGATTAAATAAACAATCATCAAAATTATCCCCAAAAACTGCAAAATCATCTGTAAATACTTCCAAAATCTTTTCAACCATATCAGAAATATTGCCATCATACATCTTTGTAAAGTAGCTGGAGCATTACAAAGTCCAAAAACATTCTACGAAAAGCAAAAGTACCATAAGGACAAGTAAAGGTGGCTTTTTCTTGGTCTTCAAAAGCAATTGCAATTTGATTATAACTAGAATAATCATCCAAAAAATAATAAAAATCCTTACTTTCTAATCTATTAAGCATTTGATCAATAAAAGGTAGTGGAAAGTGATCTTTTCTAGTGGCTTTGTTCAATTTTCTATAGTCCATATGTACTCTCCTTCTTGTCACAGTTCTAGTGGGAATGAACTTATTATTTCATTAGAAACTATAGTCATACCTCCTTTTTAAGAAACACATTGGATTGGACTTATCCATAAACTATTAGAAATAGGATAGATAATACCTACATCAAGCCACTTGATAATTTCTTTCTTTATTACCCCTTTCATGATCGAATTCAACCTTCATTAATGTTCAATGGTTGCTTTGTGATTTTCTTCCAAAAGAATTTTGTGCATGCAAATTGATGGACTAATTCCTTTGATGTATGCAATGGTCTACCCAATTGATTTTGTGTAGTCTCTTAAAACTTGAAGGACTTTATTTTGCTATTCATCAGAATGAGAAGAAGAAATACTTACTAGTAGTGTAGAAGAATTTCCCAAAAAAACGTACCTTAAATGATTAGGCAATGGTTTGAGCTTAAGTGAAGGAGGTTCTTTAATGGAAGGCTTGATTGGGGGAGTTGTAATTGATAATTCCAAAGACTCAAATTGAGATTTTGGGAGATGTGATGGGGCATCAAGATGATTAGCATATTCAAGAACTTTTTCATCATTAATATCACATGAAGAATTCAAAGAAGTTTCCAGTAGATCATGATGATTTTCAATAAACACATTATTTGTTATGTCATCCACCACATTAATAGAGAAACATTAATCATATTCATTGGAAATTTTAAAGCTCTATAAAAACTAAATGTTACCTGTTGATCTTCAACTCTTAAAGTAAGCTCATTTTTTCCACATCAATTAAAGCTCGAGTAGTTCTTAAGAATGGTCTCCCACGAATGATCTGTATTTCACGACCTTTTTTTCATATCAAAAATAATAAAATCTATTGAAAAAAATAATCTTACCAACTTTTACCAAAACATCATCCGCAGTACCATAAGGATAGGTGATGGATCGATCGACAAGTTGTAAAGTCACAGAAGTTTCATCTCTTCCAAACCCAATTTTTTTTATAAATGGACAATGGTATCAAATTTATACTTATACCGAAATCACATAAAACTTTAACAAAACAAAGAGCACCTATAGTGCAAGGAATAGTAAACTTATCTGAATCTTTAAGCTTTGGTGGAAGTTTATTTTGAATGATGGCACTGCACTCCTTAGTAAGTGAAATAGTTTCAAACTCACCCTGCTTTCTCTTTTTAGATAGGATGTCTTTCAAGAATTTAACATATCTTGGCATTTGTTCTAAAGCTTCAACAAAAGGAATATTAATATGTAATTTTTTAAACATATCAATAAATCTCAGGAATTGTTTGTCAAGTTTTTCTTTTTGAAAATTTTAAAGAAAAGGTGGTGGGGGCATGGGAGCAATTTTTATTGTGATTTTTCTTTTGAATTCTCAATAGATTTTTCAACCACAATTTCTTTTTCAGCTTATTTTTCAATTTCTTTCTCATCAGACTGAATTGAAATTTCGAAATTCAAATCCTTACTACTTGCCTCTTTACTTACCTCTTTTCCATTACAAAGATAGATTGCCTTACGATGTTCCTTACCTTCACTTCTTGGGTTGGGTTTAGTATCACTTAGTAAGGTACCAAGAGGTCTAATATTTAAAGCACTGGCAAGCTGCCCATTTGCGTCTCAAGATTTCTAATTGAAGCCGCTTGATTTTGAATGGAGGCATTGGTCCTTGTCATAAATGCATTGGTCTTTGTTATGAATGTATCAGTCTTTATCATGAACTACATGAACATAACCTCCATTGAAGGCTTTTTCTCTAGCATGGGGGCTCTAGATGGAAATCCAAGAGGAAAGTTTGACTTAGATACTAGTGAACCCCCTTGGTTTTTATTTCATGAGAAATTAGGATGATTCCTTCAACCAAGATTATAAGTGTTGGAATAGGGATTGTTTGGTTGCTTATTTCCAACAAATTGATAAGACTCAGAATAGATGGGACAATGGTCATTGGAATGCCCTTCCCCACAAAATTCACACGTCATAAAGGAGTTTTGAATAACATTAACACTCAATTTATTTATTTTCTTTACAAGAGAAGCCAATTGTGTAAGAACAGTATTTATTACATTTAATTCATGAATTCCAATAATTTTTCTTGTACCTAATCTTTTAGATGGCCTTTGATAATTATTGGAGGCCATTTCTTCAAGCAAATCATAAGCCTCATCAATGGATTTACTCATGAGTGTACCTACAACGGCAGCATCAATGATAGTTTTAAAAGATCCTAGCAAACCATTATAAAGAGTCCGAACTTACAGCCACTTAGGTAATCCATGGTGAGGACACCTTCTTATCAAATCCTTATACCTTTCCCAATCCTAAGTATTAATGGAACTAGCAGAAAGCGAATTTAACCAACTCTTTTCTTTATCTTTCAATGAAAAAGGGAAAAGCCTCAATCTTATGGCATAATAGTAACACAATTAGCCTTGAATGTATCACAAATTTTTAGGAAATTTACAATATGAGCATTTAGATCATCATTAGGCAAAACCCCAAACTGAATAGTAGTTTGAATCATCTGAATAAGTGATGGCTTAATTTCAAAGTTGTTGGCTTGAATAGGAGGTCTTCAGATACTAAAGTGGAGATTTGGTACTCGTGGAAAAGCATAATCCCTTAAAGACTTTGTTTCTTCCTCTTGTTGATCAGCTATTGTTTTACTTGGAATAAAAACTCTTTTACTTTTCCTCCAAAGTCTTCTAAAAATCTTTTCAATTTCTAGATCAAAAGGAACAATTTTCAAATTTTGGGCTCTTCGCATACAACGAACAAAAGTACCTGAAACATTAAAGAAAAGAAAACTCTAGATTAAAATTAAAAAAGCTTGGTATTAATATTAACAAGAAAGAACTAAAAATCAACTCCCTAACAATGGTGCTAAAAACTTCTTCAATTTTCTACCCACGCAAGAATACGTATCACAAAGATATTACAATAATGAGTAGAGTGTCGATCTCATAGGGAATTGAATTAATTCTTACTAATAATTACTAAAATTACACACCCTAATTTTATCCAAACACAAAAATTTGAATTAAAAAGCAATAGTTAAAAACTAAAACTACTCTAAATTTACTCAACAAAATCATTTTGTTAACTTCTAGTGATTACTGCACTTAAGATTATGAGGTCCCTCAATATTTCAGTTGATCATTGTCTCTTTCTCTTAACTTCGTTTAATGGATTACGTTGTTAACCTAGAGTCTTAAATTATTTACAAGTGTTTTTCGAGTTTCTTATAAAAAAATCTCTCTTAATTAATTTACTATATGTCTATGCAAATGAAATTAAAGATGGGTTCATTAAGTTCGTGCTCTAATTTTGGTTACGTATAGATAATAGGTGTATGTCTACCCTATATGCAAATTAGATCACCTAATCAACTAAGTGTATTCGATCATATGCTATTATATTCAAGGTCTACCTAAATCTCCTTTGTCAAGGTTTAACTTAGGTTTCCAATTCAATATAATTGGTGATCAGAAAATTAGAAGCATTAAGAATAGAATGAAATAAACAACTTAAATCCTTTAAACATAAGCAAAAGAGAGATAAATAAATCAAAATACATGTTAAGTTCAATCATATTCTTAGATAAATAAATTAGTTCCTCATCAAGTCACACATCATTATCAAATAAAGTTTAAACATTAAAAACAAAACCAAGAAAATAAGAGACTAACGAAAAGATAAAAAAAAACCAAAAATTGTAATATTGATCTCTAAATCTTCTTGAATCCTTCAAATTCTTCTCTTCGTTAATGACTTTGCAGTTTGAATCTTAGCTTTCAGTTCAGTGTTTCCTTATATCCTAAAAGTCCTTCGAAAGGTTGTTTTTATAGGGTTTTGAAGTTAGGTCAAGTTGAGTGAAGAAAGAAATCAATTCAAATTAGGATTTCCTCATCAACTATGTGGGCTGCAGCCTACCTCCTCCAAAGCTGCGGCCTCGACCATTTAACTATTAGAAATTGTAATTGTTCTAGGACTACTATAGTGCTTCAAACTTGACAAGATTTTTGACCACTTTCCACATCGAACTAAGTGAAGTATTAAACATGAAAGTTGTATCTTTTTCTTTTATCTTTTCAATGGTTTAGAATTATTTCATTTGGAGCTTTGTGAAGAGAGTTATAGTTGAAATACTAAAACATTTGCAATAGAAGTCTGCACTTCAAAATTACTCTCCTTCTTCCATTAAAATTCTTCTTTCATTAAACAACTACAAAAGCACAAATAAATAAAAAACAACCTATCTTACTCACATTAACACCTAATTAAGCATAAAATTAACTAAAATTAGATTGACTCACCTAAATTATCTAATATAAATTTATTTAAATAAAACCTACTAATTTTTCTGCATTACTACAAGAACCAAAATAAAACACTATCAAAATTACGCCCAAATAACTCTATATCATAGAGTTATCAGTACTGCATAGAAATTAAGAGGTTTTATTTAAATTATTTTAAATTAGTTAATTTTAGTGAGTGAGTATAATCTTAGTTAATTTTCTACTGAATCTGGTGTTAAGGTGATTAATATAGGTGGTTATTGATATTAGTTGTGCTTTTGTAGGTGTTGAATGAAGGAAAAATTTAGTGGAAGAAGGAGAGCAATTTTGAGGTGCAGATTTTTACTACACATGTTTGGGGATTTTAACCATAACTCTCTCTATAGAGTTCCAAATGAGGTGATTCTTGAACTATTAGAACTCTAAGTGAAAATGCTACAACTTCCGTGTTTACCATTTTGCCCAATTTGTCACGACCCAAACCTGAGGGCCATGACCAATGCATGAGCCCAGCAAGCAAGCGTACTAGACCCGATCAAGCTATAGAGTTCATATTCAAACATGCAAAGGCCAAGGGATTCAATCATCAAATATTCATAATAAATTCAAGTAAAATACAATATCCCTGGCTTAATTTCTAGACAAATACTAATAGGGCCATAAGTTGGCCATCCAAACATGTTCATACATATTAATACACAATATAATATGCACTCAGTGCCTACACACATTATCCACATTTGAAGGTTTTAACTAACTTAGTAGAGTTACCAAAACGAAGAACCTACCGGATGCTAAATTAGTCTATTGATGGACGACCATTACCACATAGCTTTGTGGCCTATTTATCTACACATGGTATACAAATAGGTGAGTACTATAATACTCAATGAGTGGTGCAGATAAACAAAATCATGCGTTTATATCAAATACATTTATAAAATATATGCACATTCAATGCAACTAGATGTTTTAGTAAACAACTCCAAATATAGGACATATCACTATCCCTAAATCTCCAATATTAGGGCATATCATCATCCTTAATGTCTCCTAAGATCATCACCCATATCATTAAGCTTACCCTCAAAGCTGATCAAAGTTATTCAAATCATTCTCCATGGCACACTCTAGTCATTAAAGTATCAAATCATAATCATATCACATTTATCTAAGCCTCGTCATGGCTATCTTCCATCATATACACATCAATCAACAAGTGGTCCTCCCTATGACATAATCAGATCATGCTTGGTGGCCAACTGTGGAGAATCAACTCACACTCAAAGCAAAGCCACAAGCGGAAAACTAGATTAAGAGCATGCTGAAGCAACGAGCGGAGAATAGATCAAGCATAACGCCAAAGTAGCTAAAAGAGAACAAATCATTGACCAAAGTAAACTCTTGATGTCGGCATCACTTGGAGTAATCTCAATGGATGGCATCAAAGCACTATAGGTGGGAATCACAAGCAGGATTAATGCCACCATCCCTATTTAGTACTATCCTTACAAGCACACAAATAGTCATAGAGGGATAGAAATCCACTCAACCATAAATCAGATCAACATCAGGAATCCGTTCCTCGAATGGAAACACAAATCCACAAATAAATCCATTATGCCTTTATCATTGACAAGTTCGTTATCAAACCTTAATTCACATTTGTCGAGCTTCAATCATCTTAAGCTCAATTAGGTTCTAAGAGCCTCTAAGTCTTTAAGGCATCATTCAATCAAATCATCTCATATATCATTCACCTAGGGTAATCTACTTCTAGGGATTCATCATAACCTTTAGACATCTTAGTTTAGGCACATACATAATATAGGCCACCCATGTGGCTCAAATCATAGCACACAATCATACACAATTCACATATATACATATACACATATATGTTTCTTAGCCTAGGCTCATTCGTTTAGGCATACATATTTCATTCTATACCAGTGCAGCGTATCTTTCGTGCGCCATGCATTACATGCATATTAAAATAAACCCACTTACATTGACAATAGGAGGCACTCTCTACCAAGCTTTGATCCTTAACGTCCAATTGTCTTCTAGCATACCAATGAGTTAATTTAACTACGTTCCCCCTTTAAACACATTAGAACGTCAAAAGATTAATTATTTTCGGCTTTCGAAAAATGCCCACTTTTCACATAATTAACTAAATCTTAGCAATCCAACTATTTCAACTCAAATTCTTCATTAATGAGCTAATAACATTCCTTGGAAGTCAAATTGCATGAGTCTTAGCTCCCAAATTCCTCAATCCAAGCCAAAGAGAGAAAAATGCAAAATCTAGAGAAAAGTTAAATTTAAAGTTATTAACCAATTAAATTAGAAAATAATCGATAAAAATATTAAATCTTACCTCCAGAATGGTTTCCCAAGCTCTAAATAGACACAAATCACTTCAAAAATCTATTCAGGGCCTTAGGATTTCAAGTTTCTAGAGAAAGAAAAAGAGAAAAAGAGCTAAAAGAAAGAAATGGGTGGAATGGCTTGACGCCCCTTTTTTTATTTTTACCTTCCCTGTCTGATGTATCAATACATTTTGGCAATATATCAATACATCTGCCTTAATTTCAAATGAACATATCGATATATTCAGGCAATGTATCGATATATCTGTCTTAATTTCAAATAAATGTTTCAATACATTTCAGGTAAAATGGCCTCGAGTGCTTTCTGCTTCAAATGCATTGATATATTTGGACAATATATAGATATATGTTCATCTTTGGCCAAATTTATCGATACATTCTCAAATGTATCAATAGAATGTTCTTTTTCGAGCCTTTGTTTTTCTTGTTGCCATGAATGTATCAATACATTGAGGTATGTATCGATGCTTTCACCCCTGTAAGCCATTCTAAGCTTCCCAAAACCTCAAAAAATCCAATTTTAACACTCCAATATTAGTCTCGGTTGATATTGCACCTTCAATCATTCATTAAGTTAATCCTATGCATATAAATTCACAAACATAACATCAAACGTAGATCCAAACCTTAAATTAAAGGATTTATCACATGTTTCCTCAAAGTTTTTGCCTAAGTGTTAATATGTACACTCTTAAACACTAGACATACATATCATATTGTCAAAGTCCTCAAAACTCCACACAGTTTGTAAATTATTCTTAGTTTACAAAAAAAATTAAGGGTGTTACACAGTTTGGCCTAGTAGATGGTCAAAAATCATGTCAAAGTTGAAGCACTGCAGCAATCTCAGAGCAATTATGATTTCTACTAGTTAATAGGTCGAGGTCACGTGCCACATAGTGTGATGAGTAAATTGTAGTTGGAATTGATTTCTTTCTTCACCCAACTTAGTCTAACTTCAAAGCCCTATAAAAATAACTTTTCGAAAGACTTTAAAAAAGAGCAAAAATAGTAGATTGATAGTTGAGAATCAAGTCACAAAGTCATTGAAGTTTAGAAGAATTAGAAGGATTCAAAAAGATTTGGAAGATCAAGATTATAATTCTTGGGTTCTATGATCTTTTTGTTATTCTCTTATTTTTTTAGTTTGATTTGAATGTTTTAACCTTATTTGATGATGATGTGTAACTTGATGAAGAACTAAATTATTAATCTAAGATTATGATTTAACTCAATACGTAGTCTGATTTATTTATATCTCTTTTGCTTTTGTTTGATGGATTTAAGTTGTTTATTTTATTCAATGCTTAATGCTTCTAATTACCTGATCACCAATTAGATTGAATTGAAAATCTAAGTTAAACCTTGACCAAAGAGATTTAGGTAGACCTCGAATAGAATAGCGTATGATAGAATACACTTAGTTGATTAGGTGGTTTGATTTGTATATAGGGTAGACATGCACCTATAAGCCATACGTAGCCAGTATTAGAGCACGAACTTAATGAATATATTTTTAATTTAATTTTCTTAAATATATAGTAAGTTAATTGGGAAAGATATTTTTATGAAAAACTTGACAAAGACTCTAGGTTAGTAACTCAATCCATTGAGCTAAGTTTAAAAAGAGACAATAATCAAGTGAAGTATTGAGGGACATCATAATTTTAGGTCTAAAAGTCAATCGAGTTTAGAAAAGTAATTTTGCTATGTAAATTTAGAGTAATTTTAGTTTTTAAGTTTTTTGTTTTAATTCAAATTGTAGTGTTTGGATAAAATTAAGGTGCTTAATTTTAGTATTTAGTAGTAAGAATTAATTTAATTTTCTATGGGATTAGCTTCTCACTCATCATTATATTATCTTTGTGATACATATACTTGCATGGGTAGTAAATTGAACAACAGCTGCACTTGCTTTTTACTTTACAAGATCGACCCTTTATGCATTAGGATCGACTTCTTAGGTTCAGATTTGTAGAAATTGTTCCTTTTAAAGTCTAAACCCATCCTAAATCTCTTCCACATCCTCAAACCATTAATATATGACTCAAATCTTTAATTCAAATACTCGAACATAAGATCAAAAGTCCAATATAGGCATTAAACTTTTGGATTCCTCAAATGTGTTCATAAAATTTTTGCCTAAATATCATAACGCATGTTTTCTACACTTAACACATCCACCTATCATCAAAGAAATCTCCAAATATTTTACAAATTTCAAGATCATTCTTTCTACACATAATAGTTCATACACCTACTCCACAAGCATACAAATCGGGATTCAAATTTACTATTTAATAACTTTGCCCCTATTGCATATAGGCCATGTCAAAATCAAGGGTGTTACATTCTCCCATGCTTATAAAAAAATTTATCCTCGACTTTTGTTCAATCAAAGCAACATCACACGTTTAAACATATTTGACTTCAAATTTATCTAGGAGCATCTCAATGATAGCACCCCAAAACGTTTCCTCATCAAATAAAATCTAGTTCAAGGGACATGTCATCACCCTCACAACTTAAAATCATAACTAATTAGTTGAGCCTGGTTCATGCATCAGACATGTCTCACTTGCAATTGTAGATCACTAATCTTCATATCCTTAAAATATTACACATTAATGTTCCATTAACTACTAGACTCATAATCATTAGTTTAGTCAAATTCTGACAAGTCGACATAATAATCTCTTAAAATGTTCTCGAGCATTCATATTGTAAGCTTGTATGGACCATCTACTTATGGATGTTGAACCATACTTAAGATCTTAATTAGACATTTAAGGTGCTTCTTGTAGCCTTCCCTAAAACCAATTAATAATTGATGCCGGCTTTGAGTTTGTGCACACACATGGGATACATCCAGGCAGAGTTTTAAATAATTCATTGGGATAGTCGGCCATCCCCTCAAATAATTTATATGCCTCACTTACAAGCGTAGGCCTTGGCCATATCTCCACCATTTCCATTTACTAGGGTCTACATGTACCCCATCTTCAAGCATCACATACTTTTCAAAAGCTAATGTTACTTAATCAGAATTCATACTAGGGACTTGATATATCGGTCTTCTTTAAGCACTTGAAGCACAATTCTCATGCCTTTCACATGCCCTTCAAAACTCGACATAAAACATCGGCCATAAGCACAACTACAAATTTTTCAAATTGTCCCTTCCAACACTTAAATCATAACACCAAATGTGGTGGATCATAATTCGATATTTGCCTTATCTTTATCAGGCACTCTTTACATGTGAGGGAAACACTTTTCACATTTTTCATGTCTTTGCCTCCACAAGCATATCATGATTTAAACATCATCGAGTTTACATTAGGGCAAGAAATCCTAGCCTTGATCCAGCATTTTTGTTATTCTTATCGTCACAACAATTTCATGCATCACGTGTCACATCAGTCATAGCTTTTTTTTTTGGGTATATACGCATATACCACCCAACTACTCATAAGCCATTCATGGCCATATGAATTTGGCCTTTTAATTAGTCTCAATATTATCCCATCAGATTTATCTCTCACCTTGGTAATCGACCTCAATATCTAGGCTCACATTTGATATTCAAATAAGAATCATTGATCAAAACAAATCTCGAGATGCTTATTCAAACAGATTCAAACGGAGTTGCCTATCAAACTCATATAAAAGAGTGACCCTCCCTAAATAGTATCAAATATTTGTTTCATCATAACAAATACGTCTAGTGATAAAATCTCTTACTCCATGTCAAAGTCATCATACAATGCCAAAGCCATTGACAAAATATCCAAGTCACAAGACAAGATTCTCCACTCTAATAAACTCATGTTATACGTGCCATCATTCTTCCCACAAAGGTAGCACTTAATTTGCTGTGGTGGGGTCTAAGCTTTAGGCATAAAGTTACACTTATAGTTGTAACTACCAATGCTTCATCCTAAGATAACTCATTAAACCATAATCACTAAACTAGGAGAATTCCACACATACCTCAATTGGAGCCATAACTTAAAATCATAGTCTCCAAAAATTCAAAATCATTTTCAAATATGTCAACTTTTGATAATGAGGAGTGCACTTCTAATTTTCAATTGGACCACTCAATCCGAGTGTGTCTTTTCATCAAATCACCACTAACAATTCGAGAACTTAAATCATACTTAATAACAATCTATCTCGCTTATCTAAGTGGTCAACATTGTCAAATTTATCTAGGTATCCTAAGTTCTCATCTAGACTATACAAGACTTATTTACGTGTATGTGCCATTAGGCTTTTCATATTATAGCTTACATACACAATAGGGGATTCTTAATCTTATACCTAAGCTCAAAACATAACCACCACTTAACAAGTCTCTTTATGGATTATCTCTTTCCATACAATACTGACAAATCCACAAATGACACAACTCTGGAGGGATGCTTACATATTTGGTATGCTTCTAATAGTTCATGATCATGTATTCTATAATTTATAAAACTTACGTTCTTCTACAAGTACATACTTCACATTTTTGTAATATGCCAAACTCATTTTTACACATATTTTACTACTAAGTGATCTTGCACCACCATCACAATATTCAATGGAAGACTTGTTAAGCAATGGTCTCCAAATATCTATCATCCACAAAACATTAACTGGCATTCCCTTGTACTAAGCTTCTAGGCCAACGATTATAGGCCATATTGAATGGATTTTTCAATCGAGTCTTCAAAACAATATGTAAATATATATACCAAGTTCAATTAGTAACTCTCATATGGAACTATACCGAAATCAAAATTTTCAAATAATTTACCTTTAAGCGATCACATTCACAATTAACCTTGCCAATTCATAGACTTTTTGCCAAGCATAACTTAAGCTCATCCTCAGAGCTAATTCATTTATTAGCCCTGTCAAGTTATAACCATAAGTCATGTGCGACAAACACCGAGGCTTGCCCTTTGGCAATTTTGTATACTTATAGCTTTAAGTCACATTTTGTCAAATCAAATCTTGGGAATAATCAACTATTAGGCTAGAGCCAAAATCAACTTTAAGTGGGTTGTTATACCCATATTCAAGTCATAGGTGCATATCAAGTTCCTATGGATTCCATATCAATTACATGTATATGCAACAGTTCCATATACCATCAAAGTAAGAAAGCATTCGTTAATACTTACTCAAATAGAATAATGAGGTCAGCTGTCCAAAATCCCAAATATAGAATGACCAAGCATTAACAGAGTGCACTTGCCTCAGTACCTATCCAACCACTCCAATTATCACCAGAGGCTTTAAACCATTATTGTAACGTGTCATCCATTTCTAGTGGACCTAACAGTCCCATCTCAACCATCACAACTAAATGTTGCAGGAGCACATTCTCATTAATATCTCTTTAGGAGCATTTTGCCTCAAAGTCCTATTAATGATGGCTTGTCCTTTAAGCTAGCATCCTCACCCAAGCTAAAGCAACACCAATCAATTCAAACTCCAACTTCAAGGGTAAGTTAGCTTACTAAGACTTGGGAGTTTGTGTAGACTCCTGCTCATAATTAGTACCATAGTCATAAACCATGAACAAGACTCTACACTAATACCAACACTACGCTGATAGACTTAAGATGACCTAGATACTCTAAACCTAGCTGCTTTAATACCAAATTGTCATGACTGACAGCCAAGGTGTGTGATCGCCACACGAGCCTAGTAGGTTTAATATGCAAAACCCGAGCAAGCCTTAAAATTTTGAATCAAATCATACATACAAAAGTTATACTCCCAATATAACTTAACATCAAGTACATAACTGATGCCCCCTTGGCAGCTAATTCACATACAATGTATCATCGAACACATATTGTCTATACATTGACCATTAATTGGGTTTAAATTTTACAACCTCTAATTCCAAATACAAATGGCACATCGTGCCTAGCATGCTTTACAAACTAACCTAAATCCAACGATGGAAGGCCCACACAAACTTAGTGGAGTGACATAGTGGAATGGAGACCTCTTGGATGCCAAATACGTGTTTCTTCAAATGACAACACTAGCCACACAGTCTTGTAGCTTCACATATCTGCACATAGTACAATAAAGGCGTGAGTCATCTAATACTCAAAGAGAGGGGATGCTAACATGGCATAATAACTCACACATATATATTTTGACATATCTAGCCATCTTTTAAATATAAACAAACATCTCTAAAAGATGAAAGTGTGAGGATCATCCTAATACCCCATGTACACATCTCATTGTTTTATACCTTATTGGATCACAACTCAATGGCATATCACATTCATAATTTTCTAAACTCTATGTCACCACATCAGAGCATATCAAATTAGGGTTTAACCTTAAAACCATCATCAAATTAAGCTCCATAGGCTCACTCTAGTAGCCAAGCATAATCACAATATTCAATATTTATAATTCGCTTACCTTGAAGCGTTCCATCAAATATCAGTCATATTTCAATCATACATCTCCCATTTTAAAGGCACGTCAACCATCCCTAGGGCACATTAACCATCGTGCCTTGGGTAGTGCTGCAACATCCTAACCCCAAGTTCCACTATGGAACTCGAGAGATGCTCTAGCGTCATGACCTTCCATGGCTAGTGCGTAGTGTTGACAAACCATTTTTTTTAATATATATATTATTATTATTATTTACCTATAAAAAGAAAATAAAAGATGTAGTTAACATGATGAAAAATAAAATTAAAAGAAATGAAATTCACATTTACTAACATAAAATTATTAATGACAAACAAAAATTGTTTAAGTAAAGAAGACTTGGGTTACCTCCCAAGTAGTAGTTTCTTTAATGTTAACTAAACTCTAGTTTTAGCATAGTTAGGGTTGGAAAGACTAATGAAAGAGTGTTGACGATCTATGTTACCTCTCTAATAGTGCTTTAACCTATGCCCATTCACCTTAAACTTTGCATTGGTTGTACCATCCACTAATTCCAAAACACCATATTGAAATAGTCTTGAGATTAGAAATGGTCCTGACAACCTTGACTTCAACTTTAGAGGCAACAACTTCAAACGAGAATTGAACAACAACACATGTTGACCAAAATCAAAATGTCGTTCAATGATCTTTTTGTAATGCCGTCTTTCTGTCTTTTCTTTGTAAATTCTAGCATTTTTGTAGGCATCTAATTGTATCTCATTCATCTTGTTTAATTGGAGTAATCGCTTTCATCCACAGCTTCTAAATTGAAGTTTAACTTTTTGATAGCCCAAAAAACCTTATGCTCCAATTCCACTGATAAGTGATATGCTTTTCCATAAGCCAAACAGTAAAAGGACACACCAATGGGGGTTTTCTACATTGCCCTATAGGCCCATAATGCATCATTGAGTCTTTTGGCCTAGTCTTTCCTCGATGGAGATATGATCTTTTCTAAGATTCACTTGATTTCTTAGTTAAATACCTTAACTTGTCCATTTGTATAGGGATGATATGCTATCACCACCTTGTGAGACATTCCATACTTTGCAAGCAAAGCAATGAAGAATTTATTGCAGAAATGGTTGCCTTCATCGCTTATTATTGCTTTTGGTGTGCCAAATCTTGTGAAAATGTTTTTCCTTAAGCATTTCAATATGACCTTTGCATCATTTGTAGGCAATGTTGAAGCTTCCACCCATTTTGATACATAGTCCACGGCTACCAAAATGTAATGGTTGTTGAATGATAAGATGAAGGGTCCCATAAAATCAATCCCTCAAACCTCGAATAACTCTACTTTTAAGATGCTGTTTAATGGCATCTCATTTTGTCTTGAAATATTCCCCACACATTGACATCTATCACAACATGAGACAAAATTATTAGCATCCTTAACAAGTGTGAGTTAGAACAAACCTAGTTGTAAGACATTTGCTGTTGTATGCTCCCCTCCAAAATGACCTTTGTAGTTCGATGAATGGCAATACTTCAACACGTTTTCAGCCTCTTCCTCTTGAATGCACCTCTTGAAAACTTTATCTACACATTGAATAAACAAAAACGATTCATCCAATACAAAAAATCTATCATAAAGAAACTTTTTCTTTTGATGAAAATTTAATTTAGGAGAAAGAAGTTTACTTACAATGTAGTTGACGTAATTAGCATACCAAGGCACTTTTTTTTGTTCAACAAATATAAGTACTCATCAAGAAAATTCTCATTGATAAAAGTTAGGTTTTTACCTGGGCTAACATTGTCCATCCTTGATAGATGATTTGCCACTTGATTCTCCATGCCTTTTCGATCTTTGATTTCAAGATCAAATTCTTGTAACAACAATATCCATCTTATTAATCTTGGCTTGGCATCTTTCTTAGCAATTAAGTACTTAATTGCTAAGTGGTTAGTGTAAACAACAACTTTCATGCCAATCATGAAAGAATAAAATTTATCAAAAGCATATACAACAGCTAATAGTTTTTTTTTGGTGGTTATGTAATTCATTTACGTTTTTGTCAAAGTCTTACTAGCATAATACATAGAATGAAAAATTTTATTTTTTCTCTATTTTAGCACCACACATACAGCATAATCAATAGTATCACACATAAGTTCAAATGGAAGAAACTAATCAGGAACTATAATGATGGATGCAGATGCTATCCTATTTTTCAATTCTACAAATGCTACATGACAATCATCATTGAACTTAAAAGGAACCTTTTTTCTAACAAATTACATAAAGGTTTAGAGCTTTTGGAAAAATCCTTGATAAATTGCTGATAAAACTCGATGTGTCCAAGGTAACTTCTAATTCCTTTTACCAAATTTGGTGGTGGGAGTTACTCGATTCTCTTTATTTTAGCCTTGTCCACCTCCAATCCCTTGTTGGAAACCTCATACCTGAGAACTATACCTTCTTGTACCATAAAGCGGCACTTTTCTTAATTTAAAAGCAAGTTTGTTTCCTTGCATCATCTTAAAACTCTATCAAGATTCAATAAAAAATCATCAACATTACTTCCAAAAGTAAAGAAGCGGTCCATAAATACCTTAAATGACTGCTCCACCATATGAGAGAACATAGCCACCATGCATCATTGTAACATGGTTGAAGCATTACAAAGTCCAAAAGGCATCCTATGAAAAGCAAATGTGCCATTAGGATAGGTAAATTTTGTCTTTTCTTGATCTTCTAGAGCTGTCACTATCTGGTTGTATCCCAAATACCCATCCAAGAAACAATAGAATCCTTTCCCTACTAGCCTATTTAACATATGATCAATAATGGTGATAGAGAGTGGTTTTTCCTCGTGGCCTTATTGAGTTTCCGATAATCCATGCATACCATTCATCTTGTTACAGTTCTTGTTAGGATGAGTTTGTTATTATCATTAGCTATTACTATCATCCCACCTTTGGCACACATTGTATTGAGTTTACCTAAGTATGATCCGATATAAAATAGATAATGATTGTGTCCAACGATTTGATAATCTTTTTTTTACCACCTCTTTCATGATCAGATTAAGTCTTCGTCGATGCTTTATGGTGGCTTTGTGAACTTCCTCCAATAGGATTTTATGCATGCATATTGAGGGACTAATCCTCTTTATGTTTATAGTTGTCCATCCTAATGCTTTCTTATATTTTTTCAAGACTCTCAACAATTTGTCTTCTTACGTGTTCATAAGACCAGATGAAATGATAACAAGAAATGTAGATGAACTACCAAGATAACCATACCTCTAATGATTTGGTAAAGGTTTGAGTTCCAACTTTGGAGGTTCCTCAATAAATGGCTTTGCTAGTGTAGTTGTTGATGAAGTATCCAACATCTCATATTATGTCTCCATGACACGGGAATAGGCATCCAACAAATTTACACACTCAATAACATCTTCATCCTTTCTCCTTAAATCAACTACTAAGGAAGCTTTAAGTGGGTCCATAGGGTGACTCTCCTAAAACACTTATCTTGTGACTCTATCAACTATATTCACTGCATAGAACTTATCATGATCATTAGCAAATTTTAAAGCATTAAAGATATTGAAGGTTACCTCTTGTTCCTAGACTTTCAAGGTAAGCTTTCTTTTTTCTACATCTATAAGTGCTTTGATAGTACACGGGAAAAGTCTTCCTAGAATGATTGGAACCTCTTTATCATCTTCCATATTGAGTACCACAAAATCAGCTAGCAAGATGAACTAGTTGACTTTTACTAAGACACTTTTTATAATGCCTCGCGGATATGTGATCTGCAGTCTGCCAGTTGTAAAGTCACCGTGGTGGGCTTGATCTGTCCCAAACCCAATTTCTTGTAAATCGATAGTGGCATCAGGTTGATACTAGTTCCCAAATCATTCAATGCCTTAGCAAAATAATATGCCCTAATAGTGTTCAAAATTATAAAACTACCAAGGTCCTTAAGTTTCTACGAAAACTTGTTTTGTATGATTGCACTACACCACTTCATGAGTGCCATTATCTCAAACTCATCCAATCATCTTTCATTTGACAATATCCCTTTAAAAAACTTAACATACAAAGGCATCTGATCTAAAGCCTCTACAAATGATATGTTGATGTACAGCTTCTTGAATACCTCCATAAACTTCTGAAATTAGTTCTCTTGTTGTTATTTTCTGAATCACTAACGAAAAAATGGTGGTAATGTGATTGTAGTTTCCTTCTCTACACTTTGATTGTTAGGACTAACTACCTATATCTTATTTTAAGCTTCCTTGTCCACTTGTTCAATTTGTTTAGTATTACCCTTAATATCTTTTCCATTTATCAAGTTAATGGCCTTTACATGTTCCTTGCCCTCTCTTTTAGGATTTGTCTCAATGTAATTGGGTAGTGTCCCTTGAGCCTTGTTGTTAATTGTGCTTGCCAACTACCCAATTTGTATCTCATGGTTTCTTAATGAGGTTGCCTGACCATGTATAAGGGAGTCTATCTTGGCCATATACCCTATCATTAACTCTTCCATGGATGGCCTCTTGTTAGGAATAGGGGCTCTCAATTGTTGTTGAAAACTAGACTACATGTCCATTCTTGAAGCTAATGCTCCTTGGTTGTTTCCCTATGAGAAGTTTAGGTGGTTTCTTCATTTGAGATTATATGTGCTAGAAAAGGAGTTGTTTTGTTGTCTATTTACAATGAACTAAATCATTTCTGTGTTGTTACTTGGACACTGATCACTAACATGTCCATCTCCAAAATGTTCGCACACTACAAAAGGACTTTGAACAAGATTAATACTAAAAGAATCAAACCTTTTAGTTAAAGCAGCTAACTATGCAGTTAATGCTATGATGGCATCAATTTCATGAACTCCAAATACTCTTCTATGTGTAGATCACTCCAATGGCCACTGATAATTATTTGACAAAATCTCATCTAAAAAGTCATATGCTTCATTAATAGTTTTCCCTATAAGAGATCTTCCTATAGCTGCATTAATGGTATCTCTGACTTGGCTACATAATCCATTGTAAAATGTTTGTACTTGGAGCCACTTCAAAAGACCATGATGTGGGCAACACCTAAGTAAGTCCTTGTATCTGTCCAAGCTTCATATTATGACTCACCATCAAACTATATGAATGAAGTGATATCATTCCTCATTTTAGCTATCTTCATCAAAAGGAAATATTTTGCAAGGAACTTTTGGGCAAAGTTATCCCATGTTGTGATTGAGACCATAGGTAATGAATTCAACCATACATTTGCTTTGTCCCTCAATGAGGGTGGAAATATTCTTAGTTGGATGGCATCATCTATGAACCCGTTGTGCTTAAATGCGTCACATATCTTTAGAACATTAAATTTGTGAGTGTTTGGGTCATCATTCAGAAGACCATTAAACTGGACTGATGTCTAGATCATAGTGATGATGGCCAGTTTGATCTCAAAATTATTTGCTTGAATGGTTGGCCTTCTGATGCTTAATGGGATACCTTGTACTCAAGGATTAGCATAGTCCCTTAATGAACAATTCCTTTCAACTACCTTTTCCTAGACTTGCCTCTCTTGGTTATTCATCCATTGTATTAAATGAAATTGAACCTTGTTGACTATGTCATCTTAGTCTTCGAAATGTTCTCTCGATCTTTAGGTCACACGAGATAACCTTTAAGTTTTGTGCTCTACGCATGCAATGTCAAAACACACTTGAAAAATACAAAAGGAAAAAAAAACTTTGTCTAAGATAATTTGTTTAATTTAATATTAATAAAGATAAATAGGACAACAAGTCCTTGGCAACAACGTCAAAACTTGTTCTTGGTTTAATACAAGCAAGTGCACGTGGCAATTCAAGTAATATAAAGGTAAGTCAAGTATTGTTTCCCATAGAGATTTGCATCTATTCTTCCTAAATACTAAATTTATAACAAAATCTATCTTATCTAAGCACTTAATTTTGAATGATTGATTAAACTAAAAATGCTCTTTAAAACTAAGCAAATAAAGTAGAACAGAATTTCACTAAGAGAGATATTAATTTAAAAGCCTAGGATTATGGTGTCTTTCAAAACTTTATTTGAATTTAATCATTTTCCTTAACTTATTAATGGGATACATGGCTAACCTAAAATACATATTATGTATAAGTCTCTATCAAGATCTTGCACACATACCTTTTCAAAACTAATTCCATATGTCTATGCAAATTAATTTGAAAAGGTTAATTATGTTTATGTTCTAATTTAGCTGCCTAAGGTATTTAGGTATATGTCTATCTTAAATACGAAACTATCACCTAACTTTGAAGTAAATCGAACAAAGGCTATTTAAAAAAATAGTTTCTTTTATACTCCTTCTATCGAGTTCCATTTAAAGACCCAATACATTTCAATTGGTGATCAAGCAGTGAAAAGCAATCAGTACAGAATTGAATAAAACCATGCATCATCCATTAATATTAAGCAAAGAATAATCATATCTTCAAATTATATAATGAAATAACCCATAATCCTAGAAAAAAAATTTAGTTCACCATTATTTTGACAACAGACATAATTATTTCAAAAGAAAAGATCATTTTTACAACAAAAAACAAGAAAAAATTGAAGAGGAAAGAGATATCAAAGCCTCTTTTGATTCTAGATCTTTGATTGGCTTGAATTTCTTGTTGTTTCTCTTGTTGAAGAGCCTTTTTCTTCTCTTTCAAAACTGTCATTTATCCACTCTCTAAACTAGAAAACCTTAAAAACTCATTTCCCAATTCGCTACAAATTCATAACCCACATCAGAGTGTCGCGGCCTTGCTCTATGGGCGCCATGGTGCTATTGCCTTTATATTATCTTTCATGGTTTTTCAACCGTGCTGTGGTGCTCCTCTTTGGGTGCTATGGTGCTAACTTATTAGGAATTTCTATGGGAACATTGCTTCTCCCTTAAGCGTTGCGATGTTGAGCTTGCAAGGCCGCAATGCTATAACTCCTTGTGCTGCCTTGGTGCGCAACTACTTTAGTGCCTCATCTTGCAACATGATTTTCACCTACCTCGATGTTGATCTAGTTGAAATGGTAAACTTGAAAGTTGTAGGTCTGCCACTTATCTTTGTATGGTCTAAGAATAACATTGATTGGATCTCTTTAGCTCGAGTTATGTCTAAAGTACCGTAACATATTTAGTAAAAATCTATACTTAATCTCCATTGCATAGTCCTTTATTATTGAACTTTATGCATTTGAAAACCTACATCACAAGTGCTAAATTAGCATTGGCTTAAAATAAGACTTTCAACATGAAAATGAACTAGAATTACTTGAATTAACTAAGTTAACATGTTTTAAAACTAACTAACTAAAAACATAAAAACTATCTAAAAACTACTTAAAACACAAGGACTTAGCTACATTCATATCCCAAAATGTGGCTAAAAAACTCTATATAATAGAGTTATCACAAGCAAGTAAAGTGTAGAAAAGTAAAGAGTACTCAGCCGAGTTTAATTGAGGTTCAAACTTTGGTGTGTACATCCTCTTCCTTGATAGCACAAGGAATTCGAATCCATTATCAACATACCTTTTAACACAAGATCAAGAATAACCTTTCCTACAAAATGGCTTTTCAAGGATCAAGCATAAGCACAACCAAAGTCACTATCTTTTTAGGATCAAGCACAATTTTTAGAACCAAAATGCCTATTAAGGATCAAGCATAACCTCTCTACCTTTTGCTTAGAGGTATAACCTTAACACTACCTTTTCAAAGAGGTATAACCTATACAGCAATAGATTCTTATAAAAATTCTTTAGCTCAAAACTATAAATAAGGCAGGTGAGGAATTTGAGTACAAAGAAATAAGAGCTTTCTCAAGAATGATGAATGGTGAAGTAAAGTTTAAGCTTAAGAAACTCTACCTAAGAGATAAAGATATGATCTTGGCTTTCTGCTTTAGGTTCTCTTTCTTGTTTTCCCTCTTTTCTCTATCTTTCAAAATTGTTCAAATCATTTAAATTGCTCCAATCATTGCATTCAAAGGCTTTGTTATTAGGTATTTATAGGCATTAAAGAATAAACTCATTGGAGTAAATTTAAAAATGATTTTTGTTGGTTATAGCAAGCTTGCACAGTTTTTGTTGCACATGGAGAATTGATTCTTTGTTTATGAGTTGTCGGTTTTCATAAGGTTTGGAACTTTCTGTCTCTGTAGAATCGATTCTTCCTTCTTGAGATGTCAGTTCTTCCACAACTTGGTTCATAGATGACACTTTTACACTTTTGTAGAATCCATTCTTTTGTTCTAAGGTGTCAATTCTTCACTATGGTTTGGCACCAAAATTTGAATTTGAGCTTGATTTTTGGTCCTCCAATCTTATCCAATTATGCCACCTTTTTCTTATTCACTAAGCTTCTAGTTTTTGTTATTAGTGCTTCAAGAACTGATATATTCTTCCTTTAGAATCGATTATTTGTCTTCAAACATGAAATATTTGGTTCATTCTCACTCAAAATAGATGATTGTTTCATGGAGAATTGATTCTTTCATGCTTAAATTCTTCATTTCCATTTTGTTCTTCTAAAATCGATTCTTGCTCTCTAAAATGTTGATTATTCTCAAATCCTAAAGCTTTTATCTTCCATGAACTAACTTTTTTTTTCTCAAAATCGATTCTTCCTATGATAGGAGCATAAAATTTTCTTTCCATTCATTTAAGAATTGATTGTTAGTATTCAAAAAGTTAATTCTTTAAGGATGGCATTTAAATTCAATATTGTTTAAAAACTTTTTTCTTTGCAAGCTAAACTTCAAAACTCTTGAGGATTTTCTTCAAGTTTAAAAACATTTTCTAACCATTTCCAAAGCATATTTAAATTAATCAATTTTGTCATTTGAAACCCGGAGTAAAGCTAACAATCTCCCTTTTTTTTTATATGACAAAATTAGGAATTAAATTTGCTCATTGAAGAACTCCCCTTGAATTTGTGCTTAACATTTCAAAAACAAAATTTAAGAACTATGGTAATAGTATAAATGGATTTGAAAAGATTTTCAAAACTCCCCATGAATCTGTGTACTCTTAGAAAGATTGGATGTTATTTTAAAAGCACTTTTGAAATCATTTTTTCAACCAAATCCAGCCATTTACACATGTAAAGCTTCAGCAAATTTACTCGTAGTATTCTCCCCCTTTTTGTTATATCAAAAAAGAAAAAAAATAGAGTTAGAACAGTGAGAAAAAAACTCCTGGGAAAACATAGCATTAGTAGCACAAGTTTAAATACCATTTAGAAAAAACATATAGACATTCACAGCAACAAAGTTCAATCAATCATACTTATCAGCTTGTTTTCAATCATCAGTGATACACATGGATATGGATATCAACATAAAGAAATACAATCAGAAGAGATATATTCATTAAGTAAAGGATATACAAAATAACATTTGCAATACAATCATATTAGGACAAAACAATATGCATGCAAATGTTGTGCAATGCAAATGTCTAAGGTTCAAAATTAGTACCATGTTCAAAGCTATCAAGATTATGGATTAAGTTCAATCAATTTTGTCATGTCAATACAAGAATAAAGCTAACAAAAAGCATTCTTAACATCTTGTAAGTGTAGAAGTCTCAACGAGCAAAATACTAAAAGAGGGGTGAATTGGCATTTTAAAAATTTCTTTCAAAATCTAAGTATAAAAATCAAAGCTTTTTCAACCAAAAATATTTTCTAGTCTTAAAAACAAAGTTTCAACAATAAATTATTAAACATAAAAATAATATACCAAAGTAAAATATTTTTTTAAGTTAAATGCTAACTATGAAAAGTAAAGGTAAAAATATTTTCTTAAGTATAAAACAATAAATCAATATAAAAACTATTTTTCTAAGGAAAATATGAACAATAAAGAGTAATGTGGAAAATTAAAAACACACGAACAATTTATAGTGGTTTGACTTTCCCGATACCAACATCCACTCCATTGGTAACCAAGGAATTTCAACCCAGTATCAAGGATTCTTGCTTTTTAATGAGATAAAGTGATAACCATCACACAATCTATAAAAGGACTCTTGCCTTTTAACAGATCAAGCAATAACCTTTACAATGGCTTTTCCATGGGATCAAGCGATAACCCTTACACAATAGTGGTATTTAAAGACTCAACCACAAATACTCACCGAATTACTTTTCAAGGTTAAGCTAAAACCTTTAGAAGATATGTGTACGAAGGAGTATCAGCAAAGATTTGCCTCACAAAAGCTACATGCTAAAGCTTTTAGCTTGAGTGTAGTGAAAGAAGAAAAATTAGCAAAAATAAAGTAAGTATTCAACTTTGTAAGCTTAGTGGAAGATTGAAAAGATGCCAAAGAGTGAAGATCAGTTTATTATGGTCTCTTTAAAGTTTGAAACTTTGGTTCAAGTCTTCTCTTACTTCCAAATGACTCAAATGTGACTATTTATAATTGGGATAGTGTTTAAAGTTGTTAAATACAAGTTTGAATCAAATCTAATCGTTGTTGAAGGTTAAGGGTCGACCATTTTCTTTAAATTTCTCTAATTAGGGCTTCATAGTCAAGTATAACCTTTCTCTACTTGACCATATTCTTGAAAGCATGTATTTTGCAAAATTCAACTACTATAGTCAATTATGCCTCCTCTATAGGTGACTATGTTTGTGTAAAGTTAACTTTCTTCACTTTTGACTTGTCAAGGTCGACTATGCTTGGTCTAAGGTCAACTATGTCTATTCAAAACTTGATTTTCTTGAGCTTTCTAGAACAGGGTCGACTATGGACACTTCAAGGTCAATTATGGCTTTATAATTTTTAAGTTTTACACTTTTTAGACCTTTGGATAGACTCGAGCTTCTCTAAGATTGACCTTTGAGTTGTGTCCTAAGTTTTCCTAAGCTTTTTGGCTCTTCTCTTCACTTATTTCCTCCTTATTTGTTCTTACATTCAAATAACATTTTAAGGCATGTTTGTTATAGTATTTTTAGCTGACCATGCATTGTTTGAAAGCTTATAAGATGTTTTCTAATGATGCATGACTTTTCAAACAATTTTGTAACCTTATGGATTAAAAACATATTTGCAATAATTTCAAATGTTGGACGTTAAGTTCAAGATAACAAGTGACTTTTGTCAAATCAAAATGTCGCGTAACTCAAAGCTAACACAACCAATTGAAATAGTTTAAAATTCATGAAGCATGAAATGGCTACGAGCACTCTAATAGATTCTAGTCTAGCTACCGGAGCATAAGTCTCATCATAGTCTATAACTTCTTCTTGGCTATATCTTTTTGTAACTAGCATAGCTTTGTTTCTAGTTATTGCTCTATTCTCATCTATTTTGTTCCTAAAAACCCATTTTGTGCCTACAATGGGATTGTTAATTGGCCTAAGAATTAATTCTCAATTGGCCTAAGAATTAATTCTCACACTTGACATGTCTCAAACTGATTTGTTTTTGAATTATTGGTTGCTAAAAGTCTTGAATTTACACTTAGTTTCAAAAGAATTTTTAATATACCAATTTACCCCCATCTTGGTATATTGTTCATTGAGACTTCTACACTTTCAGGATGAATAATATTTAAATTAAATCTTAATCTTAATACAATCTTATCTACATCCAAATCTAAACATAAGTAATTAATTTTATAGTTTAAATCAGAGTACTCATGTGTTTGGCTTGTTGAGCTATTTGGCTTGTCTTGTTTGATGTGAACTCTTAGATGGTGACATAATAGATATTCACACATATATACATAAAGAGCAAAATAATAGTTTGAATATTGCTAGGACGGATAACAACCATTATCTTAGCTAAGCCTTAAATGTTACACCAAAAATTAGTAAATACAATTAACTGTTACATTATCACATTATCATGTAAAAGGCAATAATTATATAAATATCTTTGTACAATACTGCTTTATCTAAAAAAAAAACTACTCTATTTGAAAAGCAAAATGAATCAAACGCCTTACCTCTACGCAATTAGGAATTTCATAAACTTAAGGAATGAAAACATTACAGGAAAAGCAGGTCCATGAAATAATTGGAACGAATAACCCAGGTAGACCTGTAGGGGTAATAAATATATACACATAATTAGGAAATATTTTGGGTGAAAAAGGTTTAACTTTAACTTTTAGATTTTCAAAGAAATTTTTAATATATCCATTCACCTCCTCTTAATATATTGCATAATGATACTTCTACACTAATAGATACTTGTACATTCCTTGGTGTGTTTAAGTTTATCTTTATGTTCTTGAACTTCAATGATGTAATGCCCACATAATTTTGCTCTTATGTACATATATCTATATGTGGCATTATTAGTTTAATATATATTTGCTCCTAACTGAATATTTTCTTATGTTTTGATTGAATATATTGAATGGAAACATATCATTACGTTGGATTAATTGTTAAGAACGTTGATTTTAATACTTATATATTTGATGATTATCACTAACCTATATCTCTTGAGCTTAAGTGCTTAAAGCTCACTCTTATTAACCTTTTTGATCAAGCAAAAAGGTGAAGAAGGTTTAAGAGCATATTGAAATGCTCGAGTTATTTAAAGGCTGACACTTTTTTTTGAAAACATCATGCATATGTTGAGGGGGAGAATCTTAAAGTTCTTACTCATTTCTTACCCATCTCACTTAAACTTTAATTCCCTTAATGTTTTCAAACAAAGGCATAGAGACTAATATACTTAAGTGGAGCTTTCAAGAGATTTCAAATGCAAATATGCTCATGATTTTGCCATACCAAAATGGAGGAAATTGTTAGCATTGAAATATCTGATGTTTTGATTTGACAAATAGCATGACATCTTGGTTTTAATGACAAACATTTGAAATTGTCTAAATCATATATTTAGCCTCCTAAGATAATATAATTGTTTCGAAAAGCCATATATCATTACAAAAATATTAAAAGCTTTCAAACATAGAACATTTAGCCAAGAAAATAAAGAGCAAACATGCCTTAACTTGATTTTAGATCACAAGGAAGAAGAAAGGATGAAATAGCTGAAGTGAGGTGCCAAAATGATGAGAAATCTTGAGGAAACAAAGCTCTTGTCAATCCTAGAAGAGCATTAATCGATCTTATGGCAAAATGAGCAAGAACGAACAAAAAAACATGATTCGAGACAACCATAGTCGATCCTTTAAGGCATTGGTCACACGAAACTCAAACATTTATGAAGCTATAATTGATCCGCCTCTTGTGCCAGTCGATCCTTAACTAGAACAAAATGAAAAATCAAGCTAGATGGAGCTCCAGTTGATCTTAATCATGTAGCAATCGATCCTTGAATAGTAACATCGCCCAAAACTCAACTTCAAGTAAACTCAATTAAACCTTAAGGCATGGCAGTTGATGCTCAAGTCCAAAACATGAAAGTTACACACTCTTTGAAGTTGGATCGAGAATAAGATGAATTTAGTCAACTATTAAAGCCTTAATTTAAGATTTTTGAAGAACATAGTTGATCTTAGGTGTGTGGTAGTCAATCCTCAAGCTTCAACAATAGGTAGATTTGATTCAAACTTATGTCTAATGGCTCCAAACATTCTTGGCACTACAAATAAATGCATTTGAGCCATTTTGAAGTTAGGGAAGACCAACACTAAAAAGAAAAACTTGGAAGAGACCCTTAAGCTTATTTTTCATCTCTAGCTTTCATCTTAGTCTTCCAACAAGCATTCAAAAGCCAAAAAGCTCAATCATTTGAGAATCCTTGAGCTAATTTTTCTGAGATTATTAATTCTCTTCATACCAAAACTTAAACTTATAGCATTCAGCCTTTGTAAGGGAATTTCTTTTCTATATCTCTTTGTACACATATCTTTGCAAAGGTTCTAGCTTAACATTGAAAAGCTACATGTGGATTTGTGGTTAAGCCCTTTAAAAACCATTGTTGAATAGTTTCACTTGATCTCATGAAACTGCTATTGTAAGGATGTCACTTGATCTCTTGAAAAAGCTATTGTAAGGGTTTCACTTGATCTCATGAAAAAGCTATTGTGAGGGTTTCACTTTACCCCATAAAAAGTTTATTCCTCCTAATGGATTTGAAATTCCTAAGTGTTCCAAGAAAGTGGATGTAGGCATTAGAGAAAACTGAACCACAGTAAAAATCTTGTGTCTTGCTTTTAATTTTTCTACATTGTGATTTATTACTTGCTTTTGCCTTAAAAAAATATTTTACCTTAAATCATTATCTATGCTTTGCTTGCACTTGACTTAGGAAATATATTTTACCTTTGTTTATCACTTGTTCTTTGCAATTTCTTGCTGAAAAATTGCTTAAGAAAATCACATATTTGTTTTTGAATTATTGGCTGCTAAAAGTCTTGAATTTACACTTAGTTTTCAAAAGAATTTTTAATATACCAATTTACCCCCATCTTGGTATGTTGTTCATTGAGACTTCTATACTTTCATGATGAATAATATTTAAATTAAATCTTCATCTTAATACAATCTTATTTACATCCAAATCTAAATATAAGTAATTAAATTTTATAGTTCAAATCAGAGTACACTCATGTGTTTGGCCTGTTGGGCTATTTGTCATGTTTTGTCTAACGTGAACTCTTAGATGGTGACATAATAGACATTCACACACACACATATATATATATATATATACATAAATAGCAAAATAATAGTTTGAATATTGTTAGGACGGATAACAACCATTATCTTAGCTAAGCCTTAAATGTTACACCAAAAATTAGTCAATGCAATTAGCTGTTACATTATCATATTATCATGTAAAAGGCAAATAATTATATAAATCTCTTTGTACAATACTGCTGTATCTCAAAAAAAAAAAAAACTACTCTATTTGAAAAGCAAAATGAATCAAACGCCTTACCTCTACTCAATTAGGAATTTCATAAACTTAAGGATTGAAAACGTTGCAGGAAAAGCAGTTCCATGAAATAATTGGAACGGATAACCCGGGGTAGACCTGTAGGGTTAATAAATATATGCACATAATTAAGGAGGGCTAAAAGTTCCATGCAAAATCATCCATGGAGCTCAAATCACGACACATTGCTGCAGAGATGAGTGTAGACTCGAGAAGGCCAAGGTCAAAGCTACAACTGTCAAATGAAGCATCCATTTCGTGCACTTCTTCCCTAGCTTCATCAATTTTGTCGATTGCCATGTCGCATATCTTCTCTTTCTCTTGCTGTGGTTGTTCTTGTGCATGTATGCCTTCCACTGTTGGTGCTTCAAAGGTTTCAACGAAAGCGTTGGCCTCCCAAATGCAAGGATTTTCGTCCAAGAGATTATTAAACCCAGGTAATGGAATTGAGGAAGGAGATGAAGAAATAATTGTGCTTTCCACGGATGAACCATAAGGGAATATGGCGGATTCATTGGGATTCTGACCATAACCGGTTCCAACAAAGTTAGGGCTTTGACATTCAGAGAAGGGAATCTGCATGGCCATGGATCGATGAACTTGATCAGGAGGAGGTGGTGGCTCGGGAAGTGTAAGAACAGGTGCTTTCATCATCACCCTTGGGGCATCTCTATTCTGTGAACTCATATTGAAGACTGTGAAAGACTGTTCTTGTGTTTGTGATGATGAATGGCATGCAAGTTTATTAGAGGCTCGTTGACGAGAAGAGAGCAGATTGTGCGTTTTTGGGTCCAGGCCTTGTGAGAGCAGCTTCTTCTTAATGCAAGAGTTCCAAAAGTTCTTCACTTCGTTGTCTGTTCTTCCGGGGAGGTGCTTGGCTATCTGAGCCCATCTGTGGAAAATTAACACATCCAGTGAAATTGGAATCATGTCCTAACTTTTTCTAAGATCTATATATTAATGGATCCTTTATCCTTGACTACCTGTTGCCTAAAATTCTATGAACGTCGATGATTATCTGTTCTTCTTCAGCCGTGAAGGAACCCCTTTTCAGGTCTGGTCTTAAGTAGTTTATCCATCTCAATCTGCAGCTCTTTCCACACCTCTGCAAGCCTGCAACACCATTAATTAGAAGTTGGAACTAAATTCCTTGGGAGATTTTGAATTAACGTCGCTATTTCTTTTCTCAGCTATTTTATCAAGTGTACTTAGTTAATTATGGTATAAATGAAAAGAGTTGTGCTTGAATACTATATACCAGCAAGTTTTGGAACGGAGCTCCAGCTGCCATGGCCATGGGCAGTAATATGTTTGATGAGCTTGTCATCTTCTTCAGGAGACCATAAGCCTCTTTTAACTTTCTGTTTGCTGCAACAGCGATGGCCCATCCCAATTCCTCCACTCCCCCTTTGACTACTTTTCCTCCCAAAACTCAGCTCATCAGCCTTTTAGCATAAGCGCCTTTCACTCCAATGGAGAGGTTTCACTCTTTCCAATTATTTAAAGGGAGACCCTGGTGTCAGAGAGGCAGAGAGCGATTGGTCAGTGAAAATAAATTGCATGGAATTGTTGACATGGCTGGGCGGCAGCACATGAAATATGAGTACATGACAAGCCTGGTACAAGGCCCACATTCGGTTTGTTTTGTTCAATTTTGGGGCAAAGAGAACTACAAGTATTGAAAAGAGAAATACAGAAGCTTCTTTGACGGTCTTAAAAGAAATAAATATGTGAACATTTGTCTTTCTATCATTTCTACACCATTCATTATACTCAGAATATAAGATTATAAGACGAAATAACATTATCTTATAGATATGATGCAATTCCCAAACTAAGATCACATTGGGTCCCACGGCCCCACCCCCCACTGATATTAAATCGGAAACAAGGTTTTGTCAATTGGAGTACATCATGGGTTCACTTGTTGGTCACTCTTTTCTTTTGCTGAGAGTGACCTTGCTGCTCACTCTCATGATGCTGCCTTGTACAATTAAAGAATAAAGAATATTTATACTTATCAAAACCAGCCTGGTTATTTTGCTAGCATAACAAGGAAAAGCCTCTCCTCTTAACACAAAAACACGAAACAAATGTTTACTAACAACGTCAAGGAGGGTCTTCTTTGCTGATTAGTTCTATTTCTTATGGTTTTCGCATCTCTGTTCATTGAATTTTTCCTTCCATATGTACATGTCCAAAGGGAAACAACAAAAGTTCATCAGAGACCATTGGTCCAGAAAGCCAATTATCTTATAAATGTGCTGGAATTTTAACTTGGGGTGCACTCATAAGGGGTAGGGCCACAAGGTATAATTGAGTGCTTTGGAGGCTTCATCTCCATCCATTAAATTTCAACCCATTATAATTGTTCAATAATAACCCTTATTATGGTTTGTAAAATCCAACAAATGCACAGATCATGTGAACTTGTGAAGCAAACATTGGCCACACTCTAAGATCTTTTATATTCATGATTTGGCCACAAAAAGTAATTCACAAATATAATAATAATAATAAATTTGCACAAATTTTTGTTATTGGATTGAGGGAATCGAAAATGCGATGTGAGATTCTAAACGTTGCTTCCATGAATTCAAGAGACGACTCCCACCTTATATATGTAATATAGCACTTGTTATCTCATGTGTACCAATGGGAGGTAGAGTAACTCTTATTAACTCCGCATTAAATCTCTTCAAAGTCCCAAAAGGTGTAACAAAGAAGATGGATTCTCTAAGTAGAAATTTCTTCTAGAGGGCAATGAGAAGCATGGTAAATTTGTGAAAGTTAAAAGGGAAGTAATACGTCAACCAAAGAAATTGGGAGGGTTAGGTATTGTCAACCGTAAGAATAAGACTTTGGCCCCTTTAAGTACATGGTGGTGGCGTTTTGTGTGTGAACATGATCCCTTTTGGAGGAAGATCGTTGAAGTGAAATATGGGGTGGCAACTCAAACTTGGATTCTCTCATCTGAAAATCGAGGTAGAATGTCAAAGGTACAGGGAGATATTACTGATCTACAAGCCATCTAAAGAATCCCAAGTGTAATTGGAAAATGAGGGTTGTTACTAGGTCCAAGGCAAGGGTACTAGCATCATGTTCTGGCAAGACGTTTGGGTAAGGGTGGACTTAAAATTTTTTTTGAGTGTTGTCATAATTAAAATAATAATAATTAAAAATATTTTTCCTTCAAGATTTATCGGGAAAGTACTTAGATTAAATCCAACCCAACTTTACTTAGAAGATTGTTCAGTACCATCATTAATAAACTTACATTACTATTGCCTAGAACCTGAATCTTATAAGATAATTTCTTGTATTTTAAAACATTTTTTCATAACTTATTTATCCAAAAACCTGTTAAAAATTACTACTCATTTGTTATCAGTGTAAACTAAAATATTAAAATTAAATAAAATATGATCTTGCATAACATATTATCAAGTTCAACAACTAACAATTTAACAAATTTCTTCTCATTAATCAAAACTAAGTATAAGCATCCACAAACGACATAAAGTTAAATACAAAAATCAAATAATTAAACAATATATCTACAAAATAAATCAAATAGAAAGACTTATCATTTCAAAATATTATTTGACATGCAATACTCTTTTCTATTAACTAAATTCTACTTAAGTCCCAAACAATCAAATTAATCAAAAAATATTTACACGTGAAGTATTTAAAAACTTAATTTGGGTTGAAAATTACTTACAGTTGAATCCTTGATGAGTTGTTTTGAGAGAGTGAACAATGCAACCAAGGATCAAGAAGAGGAACCATTATTATAGGTTTCAAGGGTAGGACTTGCATTTTTGGAGAGTGGGAGTAGTTTAGGTTTTGACTTTTTTAATAAAATCTTAAATTTTAGAAGAATATTTTTTTTGTCTTGCCATGAAATATTTAAATATTAATGTATAAATTACTTTTTTGATAAATTTACTTTGACTTTGAGTCTTTGACGCCACTTCGTACAAAAATGTAAAAAAATTATTGGGTCCATTGGATATTTAACAACCTAAAACTCTAGATAAATATTGTATAAAGTAAAAGCTTTTGTTAAATGAATGGTGTCATGTGACACCACTCACCTTAAGGTAGGTCTGCCCATGCGTTTGGGTGGAGGGTAAGCCTCTAAAATTGTCTTTCCCTAGGTTGTTCCAAATAGCTATTACGATAGAGGTAAATTAAGGTGTCTACTTATGTTCAAGAGGTTGGCTCTATGTTGTCCAGTTGGTGATTTGGCTTTATATAAGGTCTATTTGAGTACGAAAAAAGGAGTCATTCAAGGTCCATTTGATTTGCAGCAAGAAAAATAGAGTAGTGTGGAAATTTAAAGAACATGGTGAGTTCTCAATTAAAAAGATCTCTTCAACCCTATGCTATAACTTGTATTCTTTGCATGACAGCAACCTCCATGTGATATGGAGTCTCAAAATACCTTCAAAGGTACAATGCTTCATAAGTTGCTTGTTTGGACTGTATTCTAACAAAAAGTTTCTAGTATCAAAGGGAGTAATGATATTGGAAGAGGAAAAAGATTGTCCTTGGTGCTTTTTTGTTAAAGAGTGTTGCAACCATTTGCTCATGAATTGTATATTTGGAGAGAAATTTTAAAATGGTGGGGAGTAGTAGATGTGTTCCAAATTTAGTCTCTTTCTCCATTAGTGTGACTTTTTAAGTAGAGAAATGGGTGTCGAAAAAATTAACTCTCGATTTGCGGGGTAGCTATTTTGGTCTTTTGGGGTTTTACAAATGAAATTATGTTTCAAAAGAAAAAATAGGAATAAAAGGATAAGATTTTCCTGATAAAACTTCACTCTTTGTTTTTGTTCAAGGCAATGGAAAGGGATGATGGCAATCTTGAAGCAAAATGGTGGACTAATTTGAGAATAGCTTTTAAGTAGAGTATTTCTAAAATATTTTATGCATAAGCATTATTCAATAGGAACCTTCATAAGCTAATTTCTTAAAATATGACATGGATGGCTCTACTATAGGCAAACCTATATATGTGGGGGCAAAAAGGTGCTAATAGATTAAGTAGTTAATATAGCCAATTTATTCTCATGATCAATTGTAATTTCATAATCTAATTATGCTGAGGTTTTTGCCATTAAGGTGGTACTTGAAATGCTTTGTAACTAATAGTGGATTAGCACTCCAAGGTTGTTGTGTTTTGGGTCCTTAAATCTGAGGAGTAAGTTTTATCTTTAGTGCATTGTGGTTTTTGTTATTTGTTGTTCTGGATTAGGCTATGGTCTTTTTGTTGGCCATATTTGATTCCCAGGTATGGTATGTCTTGGTTTTGGGTGGTATTTGTGTCTACCTTATGCTGGTATTAACTCTTTTAGGGTATTTATGTTTTGTTTAGGTTATTTATGTTGTTCATGTGAAATTTGAAAAACAAAATTTGAAAAATTTCTTGTACGTTGATGCGTATAGATTCTCACCTATACTACTTTTAAGGTAATTAAGTCATCACGCTATGATGTTGTTAGGATTAATGACAATATCCTTTTGTAAGGTGGGCCAATGATATTAATTCTAATGTGGGTGTTATTCCCTCAAAATACCTTGGGTTGCCTTCGGGGTGAATAGTTTTTTGATGAGTATGTGGTAGCCGATCATCTGTAAATTGGAAACTAAGCTGGCTTTACGAAAAATGAGAACCTTGTCTATGGGAGCTAGAGTCACTCTTTTAAGATCGATAATGTGTAGCTTACCTACATTTTATGTGTCTTTATTTAAGATGCTTGCTACAACGCAACATAGTATAGAGAACATTCAAAGGCAGTTATTGTGGGGAGGCTCAAATTTAACTAGAAGGATTCACAATGTGAGATGGGAAAATGTATTTAAAAGTAGAAAGATGGGTGGGTTGGGTTTAGTGGATTTGGAACTTAAAAACAAAGCCCTCCTTAATAAGTGGGTTTAGCGGTATGGGAATGAACTAGAAGAGTTTTGGAGAAGAATCATTGTAAAGAAGGCACAATTGGACAACAATAAGTTGATTCTTAGGGTCAGGGATAGAAAATGGGCCTAAAAAATGTGGCAAAATATTGTGCAGCCGCTGTTGGGGGAAGGTAAGTATGGGAGTGTCATGATTGGTGGCATTGGCATAGTTATTGGGAATGGTAGAAAGGTTGGGTTTTGGGATAAGGAATGCGTGGAAGGGTCTATACTTAAAAAAGCCTTCCCATGCTTTGTCAATTAAAAAGGAGGTAAGTGTATAAGAGTTTGGAGAATGGCAAGGTGATAATTAGGTTTGTAAAATCAATTTGAGAAATATATTTGGGTGTGAGATGCAGCAGTATGGTCAATTCTGAGCTATTATCGAGGAGCAAGTTTTAGGAAGGGAGTTTGAAAATAAAGTGGTTTAGAAATGATTCGCTAGTGGTCAGTATACAATTAAAAGTTTTTATAGATCTATGATGGTTAGTAATAGCAAGTTTGCAAGTGTATGGAAAGAGCTATAGGTTGGTGATGATCCCTTCAAAGTTGAGGTTTTTTATTGGCAATTGGTTAAAAGTTGATTATTGATAAAAGAGTGCTTGATGAACAAAGGCATCATAAGTGTGGTTGTAACAATGTGCATGCTATGCCATAAAAAGAAGTAAATGATTAATCATATTTTCTTTATCTATGATAAAACTTGGATGATTTGGGAAAGGTTGTGCGATTTATGGAATTTACAATAGGTTATTCATAAAGAATCATGTTTTTTGTTTTGAATCTTGGTTGGGTTATGCTACTTACTTGAGAAATGGAATGGTTTTGAAAATGGTGTTTTATGCCATTACTTGGACCATATGGATTATTAGGAATGTAGTGGTGTTAGAGGGAAGAAATGGAATGGAAATCAACTCTTTGAGCTGATAAAGGTAAGAATGGCTTGGTGGATTAATGTTAAGTGGTTGAACCGCAATATCTTGCTTGATGATTTAATTAAATGCCTTATGCTTGGAAATAATCTTGATAAATGGTGAAAAATAAAGCTGTTAAGGAATGTACAAGTTAGAGGAGGGGTGGCTCAAGTTTAATACAAATGGTGCGTTCAAAGCTGAGGAAGTTGGTATTGGGGGTTTTCTACGAGACTCTAGAGGTACGACACTTGCTCTTTTTTTCTAAATCTATAGGACATGTTAACGCTAATCTTGTTGAATTGCTTACAGTAAGAAAGGCACTTACTATTTTTGAGGCTTTGACTTCGTCTAACTAATTGATCATTAAGTGTGACTCCATGAACACGGTGAGGTGGGTGCAGAATCTAGATAATATGCCTTGGAAACTAAGAAAAATTGCTATTAAGATTTCCAACCTTTTTCGTAAAGTTCCAGTTTGGAACATCAAACATTTTCTTTGATCGGCCAACCGAGACACCGATAATTTGGCTAAATGATGAGTTCAAAGAACTCATGATCTATTATGGATTAACTATGAAAGTAGGGTGATGGTTGGTGGGTGATTACAATTGGATTTTTCTCTTTGTTTCTCCGGTTACGAGGTTGGTTCATATTTGATGTAGGAAGTTTTTTAAGTATGTCTATTTATTTTATGGTTGATTTTAATATTTCTATGCTAGCAAGGCAAGCTTAGGTGGCTTTTGTTGGAAGCTTTATTTCATTGTTGGTTGCTAGATTGAATGGTTTTCAAGGGGATTATTGTGGTGGTATTTTACTGAGTCTTAGGTAGGGGTTTCAACCTCTGGTATACAATTTATTTTTGAATTTTGTGGCTTTTGTACAACTTTTGGGCAATTTAGTGATTTATGGAGACCTGCATTAGTTTTTTTTTTTTCGTATACAAGGGTATTTTTTGGGTTGTATGAGTGGAGGTTGTGCTTATCCCAAAGGGTTGTTTGCTTTATGTGGGAAATCCTATGAGAATGGGGTGCTTGCAGATTAGTGATTGTGATATGTAGCATTTGTGTATGCATTTACCTTATAGATGATATAATCTAGCTTTTAAAGAAAAATGACAATATCCCTCTAAAATTCAGCAAAAGCATCCAAAAAATTACATACAACAAATTTGAAATTTTCCTTTTAGAGCTTTAGAGAAAAAGAGTTGGCTAAATGCTTAAATTAGGGTTGAATGTTTGGACACTTTTTCAATGAAGGGTCAAACGTTTCAATTGCAATAACTAAGAGCCAAATGTTTTCATTTTCTTACAATTAAGGGTTAAGTTGATAAGTGGATGAAGCATGTATCACATATAATAGAAAATCACATGAATTGATTACAAGATGTAGTATTACACGTCATGTTGAAAAATGTAGTTGTTACATACCATGTTTAAGATTTTAGTTGTTACATGTCATGTTTAAAAATGTAGTTGTTACACGCCATGTTGAAAAATTTAGTTATTACATACTACGATGAAAAAGTTATTATATGCTATGTCATAATTTGAATCGTTTGACTTTATAGAAAAGACTTTTTAATAAAACTACCTTAAATATTTTTTGTTTAGCAAACGGTGACAAGATGGCGGTGACGCGGCAACAGATACTCAATTGGACAATGACACTATAGAGAGAGAAAACGATCAGAGAGGAGAGAAGGCAAAGTGTGGGTAATTTGGGTCGATGGCAGGAAATTTTAATCGATACGAGTAATCAAATAGGGGAAAACAAAGTTGTTTTTCCTTGGACAAAATGATGTCATTTGTCAAAAATCCAATTCGCCTGTCACGTTGGAGGCAAAAAGCCAAGTCAGCATCCACGTCATACGCATGTCGTACACACACCAGACACCTCTCTCTTTAGCTCTTAATTATAAAGATTAGAAGACATTTGGTCCTTTATTGTTACAATTGAAACATTTTGCTCTAAATTGAAAAAAATCCAAAGATTTGACTTCAAATTGAGCATTTAGTCAAAAAAATTTGATTGAAAAAGAAAGACAAAAACAGAATAATTATTTGTCAATGTCAATTTATAAATAAATATTACTATTTGTCAAAAATTGCAACTATTAATCAAAGATTACCACTGTTCATCAAAAGGTTATTATTTATCAAAATTATCAAATTCAACTTTTGAATAAACACATTTTATCAAAAGTTAGCACTATTGATTAAATGTTATCCCTTTTCAGTTTTAATCCAGTAGGCACATTTTGTTTTATTAGCCTCATTTGAAATAGTTTCTCAAAGTAATTTTCTTTGTACTACCTGGATAGATATCCACTCACCTTTTAACTCACAATGTAATAGTACTAATTTCTTTGAGAATCCCCACCTTTTAACTTACATTTCTTGCAATTACCTCGATATTTCACTAATAATGACATTGATGTAACATGTCTCAGATGATAATAATAATAATAACAACAACATTAGATATGTTGAAACCATAAGTTGTTTTCGATATACACAAATTGCCGAAAACCAGCAAATTTCATTTGCTCTCTCTATCCAATTATTCTTTTTTAAATTAATAGAAAACCGAAATCTGAATAATCAAGTTATAACGAACTTCCTTTCTCATTAAGCGTTATAATAACTAACTTTATCAATGTGCAATTCGCACACAAATATTATCATTTTTTTCTTATTTCTTTTAATAAATATAAAAGTATTTAAAATATATTCTAGTAGAATTTAAGGTCTGAAAAATCGTAACAAAATTACTTTTAATTGATTATTTGTGATGTCTTCAGTTCTGTTATCGTATATATTTTGTGAACAAAATTATCAAGTCAAACCAACGGGAAGTGTGGCAGTTAAGTAGGGGTCCTCATTTAATGTGTGCTTGAATAAGAGTTTAATTGCTTGTTGCTAAATTGTTTTTTTGTTTTATCAAGCAGATATTTTCCCCAATTTTCTCTTTTAAACTTTCATGATTTATTACTCTCTTAAAAACCCTTGCAATATATTAGAAAAATGTAAGCAAACATATTGAGAAAACAATAGTTTTAAAAGAATTAGATATTAGGTGTCTAAAGTATATTAATTTTAACTTATAGAAAGTTTCTACAAGTGATACTTGTTTATGAAATTATATGATTTTCAAAGAGTATTTGAGACATTTGAAACTTGAGAAAGATGAGGTAAAAGGGAGGAAAGTGAGAATGTACTTGAATAATTGACTCATTAGTTACATTCGAGCATTTGATTTATTGGTTGATGCATTATCTTCAGTTTAAAAAGTAAGGTTTGAATCTCTCTCTCTCTCAATAATAAAAAGAAAAAAAATTGACTAATTAGTTGATGTATAATTTCTTTATTTAAAAAGAAAAATTTAAATTTCTCTTTCTTTAATTAAAAAAAATATGAAGGAAAAGAGATTGGGATTTTACAAATTTCACCTCCAACTCATGAAGAAAATTAAAAGCAGAGGATGGAGGCAAGTGCAACTGAAACCACTTAAAGTTGTCTTTGTCTTCTCTGTATTCAACAAATGACATGATGTGAGTACCAATTATTCTTCAACAGGTACAGTTCCTTTTGTACCAATTCTTCAATCATGAGTTAAAAGTGTAGTTTCAGGCCCTCTTCAGTACTGTTGATAGTCCTTTTTTGGGGTTACTGATAGAGTGGGCCAATTGCTATCCTGCATTAAAATAATATGAAAAAAGCAGGTAATGCTATTAGCTTGGGGTTCAGACGAAGTCCTTTTTTGCTCCGTTAATTAATTCTTTTGTCCACATTGACCAGCCAATCATTCAACCCATAGGGTTTCTTGTTTAAATTGTTTCCTAATGTATCATAGTTACTCTCATTTGCGTTGAATTTTAATTAAAATTCAAATGAAATATTCTGCTATTTTCTGCCAAAATAAAAAAAAAAAGAGAGAGAGAAAGTTTGTATTGTTAAATCATCCTCACCGACAAAACATCTTTTTTATTAAAATTAAGTAAATTTGTTAGTAAAAATACGAGTTTACATTTGATACATTGTTAATCTATGGTACTTATAAATTATCACTTAATCACACAATGTCATTATTATTAATGAGATAATAAAATCTGATTCATTGATAGTGAATGGAATTTATACAATAACAGTGTATCAAATTAAAACTCTAAAAGCACCTGAACATTTAATTCATTGGTTGGTGTATTATCCTTACTTAATTAATAAATTTACAATTTATCACATATTGTCACTAATAGTCTCTTGGCTAATACCCAGTGACACAAAATTTAATTGTT
Organism: Theobroma umbraticum; assembly: GCF_002168275.2. Lineage (NCBI taxonomy): Eukaryota > Viridiplantae > Streptophyta > Magnoliopsida > Malvales > Malvaceae > Theobroma > Theobroma umbraticum. The sequence goes on from NW_018397282.1 coordinate 950,646, forward strand.
ATCACGACTAGCTAGCTGGCAATACCAAGGACAAACAAAGTGTAGTTAATTTGTCATTAACAATTAATTAGTATTTAAATGGACAACCTCAAATGCTGTTGAAAAAAGTTAGATTGGTTTGGTTGATATTATAATTATTTACTTTCTGCTTTTTCAGGAACTTAGTATAAATAAAAAACAAAACAATACAAACCAAGTAACGCATCATTAAATTTAAATAGAAGTAAAATCACGGATTTTGTCATCTAAAACAATCATATATTTTATGTATAATCTTAAAAAGATTTTATTTTTAAATGTCCTGTTTACCTTTTACCTTGGAAAAATAAAAAGTGGACAATAATTTAGTGAAGAAACCGCCTTAACACGGCATTAGGTAAACTATGCTATATGCATTAAGTTTACGCGTAATAGAGAAGGTTTCACCCAAAAATAGTCCAAGAATCATATATTTTATTCCATGGTGACTAATTGATATCGCTTAGCTAAAGTAACTAATTGGAAAAGCATCCTTCTAGTAACTCATCAAACATGGTTCCAATTTTGGTAATAATCAATTCTTGGGCTTTACTTCCTCAAATGTTTTTCTTGTACCAAATAATTAGCTGTGTCTCCAAGCAAAATCCAAAATGGAGAGATGCATACATCAAATATTATACAAGTCAATAATTTTCTTTCAAATCTTGGTCTTTGTAGCCATTTCAATTTCTTGATGAGCATAATGAGGAAGTGACGTATGATTTGAGATTAATTAAGAAGCCTGAAATTAATTTAGTATGCACTACCTAACAAAAGGATAGAGTCATGAATTAGTTTGTATAAGATAACAGATTTTCAACCCTCTTGGGCTCAGCAAAAAGCAATGACGATGAAGTATGATAGTGGATAACCAAGTCTACACTTCAACCAAAATCAATATTTTAAAACCCAGATAAAATATTTAACTAGGCTAACTAATTTGACTATTTTGCTTCCTGATACAACATGAATTCTATTTTACAGAAATTTTAAGTTTAATGAGGTTGTCTTGGATATGGTTGAATTTAAGTCTTCTTCTTTTTTTCTTTTTTTTTTGAAATAGATAAGCATTTCTCTTTTTTTCTATATATCATGTGCATGGATAATAGTTTATTTAAAAAATAGATACAAAAAGAAGCACACTTTTGATTGACCAAATCAATCTTTGGCATGATTTTTTTTTTAAAATTTATTTCAAACCATAAATAATTAAAATAGAAAAAAAAATGGAGGAAAAACTGATGATAACCAAAAAAAAAAATCATGTTGCTGTTCACTTTTCTATTCTTCTTTTACCTTTTACCCAATTTTTATGTTTTAATTTTAACTTATTTATTGTACATTTTTGTTATTTCATTTTCCTCTTTTTTTCTCTCTCGAATCCCTCACTCTCCCTATTCCTCCCTTTTCTTGTCTCTTCCCTTCTTTTTCCAATTTTCTTAGTCGTCCAAAATATTAAAGAAATATACTAGAAAATATTAACAATGCTTAGACCTAACAATTTGTGTTTTTGTGTCTTAATTGCATCAACACGATGATTAAGACATGAAACATAATAAGACTAAACCTGAACATGACATGAATAATTATCCGTGTTAGCATCTAAAACGCATACATAGATATGTTTAATAATTATGTAACATAACATGACGTGACTAACACGGTTGTTAAACTTATCAAGATTTTTTATGCTATACGATAGGATTAATAAACAAGATTAAACAATTAACATAATTTTTTCCTAGCACGATTAAGATGCTTAACACTTTTAGCATGATTAACTTAAAATATTTACAATTAAATATAATTTTATGATTCAAATTTAAAATCAATAATCACAAAAACAATTATAACAAAATAATAATAACATCAAATATAATAAAATTTAACATAAATAACATACATAAAATTCATTATCATTCTAATAAAATCCATCATTAATATTAAATGTGTTAATTGCACATATTTAAGCACGGTAACATGATTAATTAAATGTATTTAAAAATGTTTAACTCTGTGTCCTTCTATGACGTGCTATTTGTCATGTCTAAAATTGTTAGATCTAGCAATGCCTTAAGTGTTGAAAAAGAAAAAAAAAACACTCAATGATGCCTTCTGCAAAAAACGGGTAGAACAAAGTCTTAGCCAGCCATGTCTTGCATTCTAGTTCATATAGTTAAAACATAGACCAAAAGCAACCCGTGGTGTGCACACGGACAACAACAATACTAGCTAGTAACAATCTAACATTTGAGCTAAATTTGTTATTATAAATTTCTCGATTTAATAGAGAAACCTCTTAGCAGCGTTTGGCATTAGGGATGTGTACCTACATTCCTTATAATATACCCAATTAAATTACATTGTTGCGTTTGTTTTGAAACAAACCAATGCAATGTAAGATCTCCTTTCCCAAAATACCATGAACTCCTTGATTGTTGAAATGGACAACTACTTTGACAGTCATATCAAAAGGCTATAGCATGAAAGAGAAGAACCTAAAAAGAAGATGAATCAGCTTAAGAAGAACTTTGATTTAGATAGTTGATCCTTAAGTTAATCCATTAGAAGACATATATCATTTTGTGGAACAAATTTATTGTAACTCTCAAAACATCTAAATTTTTAATTTTATTTGATGACTTTCGCATACATTCATTCACATATTTTTTATATCTATTGATTGACATGTTTGACAACTTTCTATGCTTTATCCTTAGATGTTGATTGATGATTGATTGAACTTACATGTTATGAATGTTTCTATGATCTTGTCCTTAAATGTTGATGGATAATTATATTTAACTTGTACTACTAATGCTTTACTTTTTTATGAGTGTCTTTTTTCATTAATCCTACACTCTACTTTTTTTTTCTTTTTTGATATAATAAAAAGGGGGAGAAATATAGTGAATAAAATTGTGCTTAAATTTTCATTTATATTGGCTGGATTTTTATAAATGATTTTTCAAAAGTGCTTTCAAACTTAAATGTAAATCTTTTTGAAGAAACACAAATTTAGGGGGAGCTTTTCTTGAGAAAAATATTTTGAAATCTTGAGCATATTTTTAAGGGGAGTTTTTCTTCAATGAACAAATTTAATTCTTAATTTTGTCATATCAAACAATGGGAAGTTAGCTTTATTCTTGTTTTGACATGACAAAATTGATTAATCTCAATGAGCTTCGAAAGTGAATGAAAGATACTTTTGAGTATGAAGAAAATCCTCAAAGGATTGTTAAAGTTAAGCTCGAAGGAAAAATATTTTGAGATGCTTTGATTGTTTGAATATGATTTCAATATGGATGATAATACTCTTGAACTTAAAGAAATATCTCTTAATTTTCTCAAAGGTCTTTTGTTTTAAAATTAAACGTGCCAGCCTAAGAATCAGGTTTTCAAAAGAAATGATTTGATTCTTAAATGAAAAGAAACAAAATCTATTTCTTTGATTACAGCAAGAATCAATTTTGGAGAAGAAGAAGTTAGATCTCAAGCAAAGATCAACAGTGAAGCATTAATTTTGAGAAAAGAAAAAGTTGTTTCTTGGAAGACAGAAGCTTCTGGATTTGTGAAAACACCTCAAAGATAAAGAAATGATTCTCGAGAGATAAAATGCAAAAGTGATAACTCTATTATATAGAGTTATTTTGACTCATTTTGGGAGCTTAAGTAGCTAGATCTTTGAGATTTTATGTTCGAATTTTAGCATTATAGGTGTTTTTTTTAGTTTAAGTTTGATTATTTGTTAAGTGTTAATTTAAGTTATTTTAGTTAAATTTTAGGTTATTTTTATTTAAATTACTTTAAGAGTAGTTATTGCTAATTTCTCCTATGGCTTTTGTAGGAAATTGATGAAAAAGACTCATTTGATGAAAATCAGTGCACGTATGGTGATAGCTTCATTCGTATATGTTTCAATATTTTGACCATATCTCTTTCTAAAAACTCCAAATGAGGTGATTCTTTGACCAATCAAATTATAAGAAGAAGGGAAACAATTTTATGTTCACCAATTGGCCCAGTTATGATTGGATCATGGTCAAAACATTTGTCAATTCGGACCACTGCAGCAGGATGTAAAGACTGAACATGATGCAGTATTTGGAGCAAATATTTCAATCCAGAAGTCCAATTGATGTGATTTTTAATCCATTGGAAAGTTAAGAGATAGGGATAAAACTTTTATGTTTACTACTTTGCCCAGTTCTTAACATATCAGGGTGAAATCATGTTTGAAGTTGATAGACTGCCACAGTGCTGGGAGAACAAGGCTGCAGCGTTGATGAAAGGAAGCACACATACAAAATTCCAGAGAGCTCAGCGCTGCAGCACTGGAGAAGTAGCGCCGCAGCGCTGCGCGACTTCCCTAAAAAAAATAAAAGACATTAACGGAATTTCACAAAATTAGGTTATTTGGAGCCTATTTAAGGAGACTTTTTCAGAGATTTTTGAGGCAGCAAGAGAGGCAGCAAGAGAGGCAGCAAAGGAGGCAGCAAGAAACTATTCTGGAGATTTGGAGCCAAGAACAAAGCAAGGAAACAAGAGATTGGAGAGAGAATCAAGATCATACATCTCTAACTATTAGTTTTCTCTCTTACCTTTGTGTTTTTTTCTTATTTTCTTTGACTTGGATTCATGGCTAAATTTCTTTGGATATTGTCTTTATTAGATATTATGAACTAATTTATTTTTCTAGGATTGCAATTGAACTCACATGTAATCTAGATTTTTAATCACTTTCTTGCTTATTTTCAATGGGATTTGAATTGTTTATTCCAATTTGTTCTTAATGCTTTTAATTGCATGGCCACCAATTAAATTGATCTAGAAACCTAAACAAACTTGGGAAAGGGAGTTTAGTGTAGACTAAAATTGGGATAGCATTGATCATATTAATTGATTTGCGTATAGGATAGGGATATACCTATAGGCCATATGTACGCAAATTAGAGCCTAACTTAATGAGTTTGTTTTAATTTCAATTCACATAGGGATATAGTGTTTTGGTTAAAATAGATATTTTATAAGATGAGTTGGGAGACCCTTATAAATAATTTAGGACTCTAGGTTAGCAATTCAAACCATTGAGATAAGTAAGGAAGAGAGGTAAGATTTAGATGAAGTGTGAGGGATATTGTAATCCTAGGCTTGTTTGATTTGATATTTATTTGAGTATTTATTATTTTGATTTTTCTTAATTTAATTCTGCTATAACTTAGTTTGATTTGATATTATTTTGATATTGTTTGGATAAGATTAATTTGCAATAGTTTTAGTACTTAGTAAACTTTTAGATCAATTCCCTGCGGGATCGATACTCTACTTGCTAATATACTATTTATTCGATACGTATACTTGCGTGGTAGAATTTTAACTGACAAAAAGGAGAAAAGCAAAGAAGAAAAAATCGATTCTACATGAAAAAGAAGTCAGTTTTTGAAGCACCAAAAGTACAACTCAAAAACTTGGTAACTAAGAAAGACATGGCATAATTGGACAAAAGTGGAGCCGCAAAAATCTAACTTAAATACAAATTTTGGCACTAGAAAATTGTGAAGAACTGACACCTTGAGGCTAAAGAACCAATTTTCCAAGATTCCAAAAGTGGTATCTTTAATTCTAGTTGTAAAAGAACCAACACCCCCAAATATAAGAATCAATTCTTCAAAGACAACAAGCTACAAACTTTGTGAAGAATCAACAACTCAACAGCAAAGAATCAATTTTACAAAAGTGATAGAATTTTGCAAGCTGGCTAGAACGTACATGAAATGATTCAAAACTCCATTCAATAGGTAGAAAATCTTAAAGGCTATAAATATCCACCTTGAGGATGTTAAAGCAAGAAGAGAAAAGGAATTTGAAAGATTTTGAATCATCCTTGAAGAAAAAAAGAGCAAAAAACCAAGAGATAAAACTATGAGCAAAAAGCTCCCATCTTTGAGCATGTAAAAAACCTAAAGTTCACATCTTTATTATTGAGCTGGTCCTTATTAAGCGTAGACCTTAAATCATCATATTTTTGTGAAAGCTCCCACCTTTCTAAACCTAAACTTATTTATCAATCTTTCTCGAGATCTTTAGTTGGCGATTCACTTAAATCCATTGTTGTATTAGTTATACCTCTAAGTAAAAGGTAGAGGGGTTTTGCTTGATCCTTTAAAAGCTTCATTTTGTGTAAAGATTGTGCTTTAACCTGAAAAGAGTATTATCTTGGTAGAGGTTATGCTTGATCCTGCAAAAGCTAAGTTGTAGAAGTTACGTTTAATCATGCAAAAGGCATGTTCTAAAGGTTACGCCTGACCCTATTAAAAAGGCAAGCTAATAGTAGAACCAAACTCCTTATGCTATCAAGGGAGAAGACGTAGGCATTGGAAGGTCAAACCTTTATAAAGAATTTTCCAAATCCCTTTTTCTTTTCTACTCTTTACTCATTAACGTTATACTCTTTTTTGGTGTTTCATTTTTTCATGTTTGAGTTGATTTTTGAAAAAAGGGGAATTTTAACTAACCAACCAATTCACTAGCTCTTAGTTACTTTAAGCTTATCTTTCTAACAAATAACAATAACAATATATTTCAAAATTTTCAAAATTGCTAACAAATAAAAAGTTATTTTCTAACTAATATTAACATGGATTTGCTTGATTCTTGGTTATTTGTTAAAAAATTTATTTAAGAGATGATATCATTTAAAAATTTACAATAAAAAAAATACAACTATATTAAACTTGCATTTTAATATATAGGGAAAATTCTAAAAACTAACATTACATTTCTAGTAATGTACTTGTAATCCAATACTACAATGTTATCTTACTAGCAATACCATTCCTTACAATCAAATTCCATAGCATTTCTTGCATTATATATATATATATATATATATATATATATATACTGAAAAATAAATCTATCATATGCCAATGACTAGGATGATTATGGACTTTACTAATTCTAATTTCCTCAAGCTATTGAGGAAATTAATTGGTCAAATTCCTCTGGGATTTTACAAACCTCATCTTCAGGCTTTGCTTGTATTCTCCTTCAATCTCCATGGCGTCTTTGGATCTCTATCTGCAAGTTACAAAATTTTTTCTATTTAACCCTAGTTTTACACTTTGATGTAACTAATTACATTCAATAAGCAATAAGCCTCAAGTTACATTTGAGGGGAGTTAGGTGAGAAAAGAGTTTTATAACCTTAGAGAAAATGAGAGTAAGGTAGGGTGTGCAGACCTTATTTCAAAATAAATACCATGAGAAATAAATTTAACCATCCATAACCTAATCTTTTATGGTATAAGTCCATAATCATCCTTGGTCTAAGTCCATAATCATCCTCAAGCTTTATAATCATAGTCAAAACCATAAATGTAAATGCAAGCTCAATATCACTTGGTGATCTTTGGTGTTATTTGAGAAAAGCATCAATTAACTTACTTAAAGCGCTTGACTCAAATTATTTGGTATTGTTCTATTTCAATTTAGTGTTAAAGAAATTTCCATATTCAAAACACATAGGGTGCGTTTCGTTTAGTGCAAATGAAGGAGATTCCCTGTAATTTAATTAGGTGTAATTACTTTATAATGTTTGGTTTAAGGAAAGTGGTTGGTAAAGTGATTCCATTGTAATATCATTGCAGTGAGAGAAGGCATTGTCATTCCCTTCTCTCATGAAGGGAAAGTAACTTTCCCTTTACAAAGGGAAAGTTACATATTTTTTCCCCAAATTGTCTACCCCGATCTTTTTCTATTTACTCCTTTTCTTTGTTTCCTTCTTCTTCTTATTGTTAATTGTAGAACCCTAACTGCTCACCAACAAGCCTCAATAGTTGAACTCTTTAGGAGGAAAGAGGGGCGCCATTTGAATATGGTGATGGGAGTAAAGAAGAAAGGTAGAAAAAGAGAAAAAAAGAAAAGAAGAACAGTCCATCACCAAAGAGCAAGGAGGAAGCAAAAAGAATAGTCCATCACCATAGAGCAATAAGGAAGGAGAGAAAAAAGAAAACGAAAAAAAGAGTCCATTCAAAGGATGATGGGTGCAGGAAGAAATAAGAGAAAAAAATGAAAGAAAGAAAGTGATGGCTAATTAACTAATAATTTTATAAAATAATTTAAATTAATTAATGTAATTATTTAAAAGTTAACTAATTTATTAAAATATTTAAGAAATTGAGAGGATTTGAAAGGAAAGGATGTTTGGAGTCGTGGTTATGAGAGAAAGAAAGCATCAAGAAGCTTAAACTTGAGTATTTATCGATAGATTACGTTTAAACTTTTGACAACGGCTATTTATCTATCAACAGATAATGTGATCTATTGATAGAATTTTCTATCTGTCGATAGATTGGTCTTTGGATAATGTTTTTCATTTTTAATTTTTATAAGTTTAAGGTGAAAATAAATATTTAGTAATTTTATATATTTTAATATTTAAATAATTAATATAAAAATATTATATTATTTTTTAATGTTATTATTTATTATTTTAATTACTTAAAGTTGAAAAGTCAAATTTTATATTATAAATTATAAATTTATTCAACTTATATGTTTTTATCCATAAGGGTAATTTTATCAATTTACAATACATTCACAGTAAAATACTTACAAAGTAATCCTCTTAGCAATCACATTCCCTGTAATTATCATTTTCACTTATTATATAAAATGCTGCAAAGTTATATTCTTAGCAATCACATTCCCAACAATCACATTCTCAACAATATACCAAATGCAATGTTAAAGGAAACCTTTTACTTCTTATTTCTTATTAGAAATTCATTGAAATAAAATTTTCCTTTTTAAGACTTTTCATTTTAATTCTTTCCATAATTAAAACTCCTTTTAATTGTGGAAACCTCTTTATTTTAGGTAAGCTTCCTAAAATGTATCTAAGACAATATTTTAATATCTAACATTTAAAACATCTATTAGTTTTTGAAATTTTATCTTATTCAAGTTACCTAAACTGTGACTTAACAAATTTTAAAAACTTCTAATCAAACTAAAATTTTAAAAAAAGTTTAATGATATCTCATAATTTATGAATTTTTTTTAAAGTAGGAAACTATTTCCTATGATTTCACAAATTAAAATGATATTCTTAATTTTACGAATTTCCTTTAAAGTAGGAAACAATTTCTTATTCTTTATGAATCACTCAAAATTAAAATTCTATCCTTAATTTTAAGAATTACTTTTAAAAGAGGAAACAATTTCTTTTTCTTTATGGATCACCAAAAATTAAAATAGATGGCATTTTAGTGCTCTTAAAACTCCACAAATCTTGAGTCAGACTTATGAAAAAGCTGCTGAAAAGTCCCAACTAGTGTGTTTAACAATTAAACACAAAATTCATGGAGAATTAAGCCACTAAAACTAATCACAACTATCCAAAATTCTGCATTGAATTTTTGTTCTTTTGGAACTCAAATATATGATTTTTATACACTTTTTCATACTAAATCAAGTTTGGATGAAATATATAGCAATTTAATTAGATAAAACTAATTTTTAAAAATTAAAAAAACTGTTCATAAGACTTACTCAGCATTAGTAAAAATAATCGAAACGTTAATCTCCAACACACCTCAAAACTATTCAATTTTAACTTGGTTTTGCAAGCTTTTTAATCCGTTCATTAATTCTTCACTTAAACATGATTTTAAACCTTTTAAAATTTGTTTTAGTAGATTAAACACATGCTGTCTAGATTTGAATTAAAATAGAAAAATATATTTTAAAGAAAGCCCTCAAAATCGATATATACCAAATCAACACACAACTCAATCTTATTCAATATCACCAATAATCAAGCATGCAAATTACATGAAAAATATCAAACAAAGGCTTTGAGACCACTATTGTGATTCGACCTCATGCTCAAAAATAAAATTAATCATGAAATTAAAAATATAACGTTGCAAAAAAATAAAATAAGCATTTAATTAAAGAAACAACCGGATCTCACAACATCAATGTATGCATTTTTAATGCAATTTTCAGATCAGTTATGAAAACTCATAATTTCATGTGTTACATACCTTGCTCTAGAGATCATAACTAAGAGCCAATTAAATCCAAAAGGCTTGTGATGAAGCAAGAAACTTGCAAGGGTAATAAGATAGTATGAAATCTTGCATTTAAATTCTTTGCTTCTTCACCTTTAGGATTTGTCAAATCTTTAGCTACCCAAGTGTTTGGTCTCTAACAGTAATCCACACAGTGACCAAATAAGACCTTCTCAAAGATAGGATTTTATTTGTGATAACAAGTTTTGTTTCTAAAATAAAAATACTAAAAGTTCTTGTTGAATGTTATTTTTATCAAACAAAGAAAACTATTTTCTTTTCTTATTTTTATGAAATTACTAAAAAGTGGCTAAAGGCTTGGAGTTTTAGTTTGCTAACATAACATATTTATAAAGCCAAACTAAGTTGTGACTCTAAATACAACATTTGTATTTTTATTCAATTAAGTCATTATGAACTTAATTAAATTTTCAACTTTATTTTGGTCTATTTCAAATAAGTCCAACTTAATTAATTATCCTTATTTAATCTCAATCGTGTCACTTACTGTGTGTGACCTATTAGGCTCCTAACATGTTGATGATAAATATAAATCATAATCAAATATCAATTTGACAATTGATTTACAATTATAGATCATGAGCGGCATTTAGCAACACATCATGACCACCTAAATGTTAGAGAGTCAATTAAAGAATTTAACAAATCCATTTAATGACAAGTCTTTTTGTGTGATATGGTCTTTTCATCAAACATCCTAAATATGTCATAAAGCATCGCTCGATGTCTACTTATGACTTCCCTGTTGGGATTCAACCTCATGCTCAAACATGAAAGTAATCATGAAATTAAAAATATAACACATCCAAAAAAATAAAATATGCAGTTAATCTAAGAAATAGCTAAATTCTACAAGATCAAAGTTCGGGTGTTTCATGTAATTTTTAAATTAATTATAAACATTTATAAGTTTAAGTATTACATACCTTGCTCTAGATATCACAATTAAGAGCCAATTAAATCCAAAAGGTTTGTGATCGAATGAGTAACTCAAAAAGAGAAGAAATCTATTTCACATCCTGCAGTCGAAATCTTTGTTTTTTCACCTTTAGGATTGACCAAATCTTCCCACCCAAGTGTTTGGCTTCTAACAATAATCCACACAATGACCAAATAAGACCTTTTCAAACGTAGAATTTTACTTGTGCTACCAAGTTTTGTTTTTAAAATAAAAAGATAAAAAATTCTTACTGAATCTTATTTCTGTTAGACAAATAAAATTATTTTTCATTTCTTATTTTTATGAAATGGCGAAGAAGTGGTTGAAAGCTTAGAGTTTTAGTTGACTAACATAACATATTTATATAGCCAAACTATGTTGTAACCCTGGATACAACAGTTGTATTTTAATTCAATTAAGTTCTTATGAGCTTTATTAATTTCCCACTTTATTTTAGTTTATTCCAATTAAGTCCAACTTAATTGATTATCCTTATTTAATCTCAATCATATCACTTAATGTGTGTGACCTATTAGGCTTCCAATATGTTTGTAATAAATATAAATCCTAATTAAATATTAATTTGATGATTGATTTATATTTATAGATCATGAGCATTATCTAGCAATACATCATGACTGTCTAAATGTTAGAGAGTCAATTAAAGAAGTTGACAAAGCCTTTCAATAATAAGCTTCTCAGTACAATATGGTCTTCTCATCAAATATCCCAAATATGTCATAAAGCATGGATCGGTGTCTATTTATGACATTCCATATTACTTCTCATAATTTATGACTAACTTTATGAATTTAGGAAACTAACTTTCCTCAAATTCATCATGCTTTGCCCAAAGACTTTACACAAGTTCATTAAGAATTGAGAAGAAGTGAGATACATTCCATCATATCACTTGGGGTGATGAATCCTCTCTTGACCAACTTTGCAGCCTTGTTCTCCCAGTGTTACGACAGTCTATAAACTTCAAACATAATTTTTGCCCTGATTTGATCCATACTGGCAAAGTAATAAACATAAAAGTTTTAACTTTTTCTTTGAACATTCCAATGGCGTAAGATTCATGTCAATTGGACTTCGAGATTGAAAGATATGCTCTAAACACCGCATCATGTTTAGTCCACGTATACTGCTGCAGTGCTTCGACTAAGACAAAGTTTTTGATCGAAATCTATTCCGAACTGGGCAAAGTAGTAAACATAAACATTGTAGCCCTTCCTCTTATAATGCTAGTGGTTAAGAATCACCTCATTTAGAGATCTGTAAAGAGAGATATGATCAAAATACCAAAACATATACGAATGAAGCCATCACTATACTTGCACAAATTTTATCAAATGAGCCTTTTTCATCAAATTTCCTACAAAAGCAATAAGAGAAATTAGCAATACTATTCTTCAAGTAATTTAAAATAAAATAACTTAAAATTAAGGTAAAATAATTTAAATTAACCACTTAACAAGTAAGCAAACTTAAACTAGAAAAACACCTAAAATGCTAAAATTCAAACATAAAATCTCAAAGATCTAGCTACTTAAGCCCCCAAAATGTGTCAAAAGGACTTTATATAATAGAGTTATCACCCATTGGCTTGTCCCATTCTCGTAGTCCTTCACGAAATCTTTGTGACTTACATTTTATTTTCCCCACATATTTTTGTTGTAGATTAGTGATAGCTCATCAACTACCTAAGACATGGAGACGTGATCCATTCTTCGTTTTTGGTAGGTGGTATAGCAACCTTCTTGAAGCTAGAGAGTTGGGTCATGTACCGCTTGATGAGTTGGCCTTTATTTATTAATTATGTTATGACATTGTGGGGTATCGTTGTGATGATGTAGCCATCTTACGACATTTTACTTGGTACTGATGTTATATATGCATACTTATATATGAATTGAACATGATCGCTTGAGAGTCTTCATAAGCACCATAAATGTTCATATTAGCGTTATTTGTATGGGTACATGGACCCACATTGGATTATGAAGTATATGATTATGGAAATGCTCACGAGCACGCTGATGGTGAAATCCATAATGGTGCAATTTATGCAAGTGTTTACATGATAATTGATATATGATGAAAAATGGTTATGTATAATGACATTAAGCTTGCTTGGGTCTAGCGGGCTATACCCATCTAGGTCCTTGTGCCAATCATTATCCTTCTAAAAATATGGGATGTGACACTCAAATGCTTGACGCGTCATATGTGCTTAAGTTATTGGAGTTTATGCTTTAAATAACCAATCTAGGCGAAAAAGAAGCCATGTTCCCTTTCTTTAAAGACATGCAACCGTGGTTCAAGTAGGAACTGTAGTGCCGAAAAGTCTAAAATTGACTAGTGCTACGAGTGTGGCAGAGTGACTTGTTGAGTTTCGCAAGCTAGAGCACTCCAAGGCCTTCAACCTCAAGGGAAAAGGCAAGTCAATGGGGACCAAGACAAACTAAAAGGTAGAAATAGTGGGTAGAGAAGTCGTAGATTGCTAACTAAAGGTAGTTTGAAAGAGATGAAGGGAAAAAGCCCCTAAAGTGTTTTCTATGTGATGGACCACATTTTTTCTAATAGCGTTCAAAGAAGGCACAACTTGCTACCATCTCCCAAGAGTATAGAAGGTTGTGGAAGAGCGTGAGTGTTGTGAAGCAAAGGCAATTCAGCCTTACTAAGGGGCTAATGTTTTCAAACATCACTATCGTAGGCCAATAGTTGTGTGCATTAGTGGATATGGGAGCTTTTGACCTATTTGCTTTCAAAGGAACAAGTAAGAAACTAAGACTGAGTGTTGCTACGGCATCCAAGTGGATCAAAATAATCAATTCGTGCGAGATGCCCATCGTGGAAGTGTATCAAGGTAATGACGTGCTACTTGGTTCTTGACGAGGTAAGGAGTCGATTGAGGTAATCCCTTTAAATGATTACAACTTTGTGATTGGGTTAGGATTCCTTGATGCTATATTGGTTCCCTTTGTTACTTGTCTATGTATACTTGACCTTAAGGGCCAATGTGTTGTGCCGATTAAGAACAAGCACGAACCTAAGGCTCGGTTACTTTTTGCAATACAGTTTGTGAGTGGTGTGTTTGGAGGGGAGGAGTCCTACTTGGTTGCATTGACGCTGAATGAGCAATCTAATGGTGTTGAGGGGTGATGTCCTCGACAAGATTAAGGCAATTTTGAAAGAGTTTGAAGTCATTACGCTTATTGAGTTACCGCGTATGTTACTATCCAAGTGTGAGGTGGACTTTGTATAAAGTTGTTGCTTGGTTCGCATTAGCCCGCACCTGCTCCATACCACATGGCTCCCCCCAAGCTTGAGGAGCTGAGGAAGCAACTTTCAAAAGTAATCGAGGCAAGCTTCATACGCCCCTTTAAGGCACCTTATGATGCACTTGTGCTATTCCAAAATAAGCACGATGGCTCCTTAAGGCTCTGCATTGATTGCCAAACTTCCTTTGGTTTAATGAATAAAAATTGATGTTTAATTGTTATTGATATCAAAAGATTTTGACTATATGTTGATTTGGTACTAAGATTATTAGAAAATAAATCTTTGAAAGTTGTTTTTTAGATCTAGACAATCTACTATCTTTTTTTATTTTAATTATTTTCTTTTATGTTAGGCCATCAATTTTGTGTATATGATACACAATTATGTTGGTAACATGTTGGAGTACGTATGGATTAAATTTGATTGATTTTTTTAAAGTTGTTTCGATGTGCAAAGAATTTATAATACATGCTAAAAAATGTTCAAGCGGATGATGCATGACTATGTGGGCAAGACTTGCGAAAATTTTGAGAATTTTTCGAGGTTTTTAAAGTTCCTTAATGTTAAGTCGAAATTGTAAAACAAAGTGCAAAATATCCATTTCTGCACTATGAAATCTAGACAGCGTAGGTATTGTTTTATTGTACATAATAATCACCTTTGGTGGTTGTAAAATTAAACCCAAGAGGTATACCTATTGATAGTTAAAAGGTTTCTTTTCAAAAACACGTCTCATACATAAAGTGTTTTTGAAATAGCCTTCTTTATAATTTTAACTATTTTTAGCCAAGAGAAATTAATATTAGACAAAATTACTTAATGAAACTGACCCATATGTTTAGGTACTCGCCTCAAACTGACTCATATCCTTTGAGCATTTCACACCAAACCATTATCTCTAGAATATCTCTTACCAGAAAGAAAAACTTTTAAGCATTTTGAGCATTTTGGAATAGTTTTTAATACACAAAGAAAACCTGTTAGTCGTTTTGAGCATTTTAAGCATTTTGAAGTGATTTTTGATACATGGATAAAGACTTTTAAGCATTTTGACTGTTCTTTGCCAAGTAGGCATATTCGTTGATTATGTTGTTTAATGGAATATTGTGTATTGTTTGAAATTATTGATATTTTTTAAATGAAATTCAATAGTTTTGGTGGTTTTTAGGCATTGTGTAACTGGTTTTGAGGTATTGTGTGACTAGTGTTTAGGCATTGCGTTACTAATTATTAGGCATTACATGACTAGTTTTTAAGTATTGCGTAACTAGTTTTTAGGCATTACGTTACTAATTTTTAAGCATTACGTAACTAATTTTTAGATATTACATAGCTAGTTGATATGACGTTGCGTGACTGGTTGATAGGCATTGCGTGACTTAGGCATTGCGTGACTTAGGCATTGCTTAAAAATCAGTCACGTAATGTCTAAAACTAGTCACGTAATGTCTAAAAACTAGTCTCGTAATACCTAAAAACTAGTGACACAATACCTAAAAACCAATAATGCAATGCCTATTAAGTAATTGATTTGTCCGCTCATAACCAAGTTTAAGTTGCCAAAGTCATACAGTATTCTAATTTATAAATATGTTTAATTAATTTCAATCCCTTAACTTTGAGATTCTATAAATAAATCAATAAACCCAAGAACCTAAAACACATATCTTGATTCATTTTTATTTTTTGGGATGGCGAGAAAGATCTGGATGGCAAGATAGACAGTATTTTGCAAGAAAGAGAAATAAGGATTTAATTTTGAAATTTTTATTTGGATGGCGGGATAGAGAAAATTGAAATAATTTTAATTTGTCTGAAATTGTTTAAAGAGCATTGTTGTCAAATCATGTCAAAAATTGATTAAAAATAATTAAATTATAATGAAGGATATTTTTGAATTAAATTTATGAGGAGGATTATTTTTCACAATTTTGTCTAATTAAAACCACATGTAGTTGTCACGGGGCGATACTTAAGACCACCTTCCGTGCGGCCTTGGGCTCAACCCTTATCTCGGCACTTAGAACCCAAGTCAGCCTTAGTGCTTCAGCACTCGCCCAACAAGCACTCAACACCCACACAATGGCTTTAAGCCGGCAAGCAAGCTTGCATAAACGAGGAAGGAAAAATGGGAAGAGAATGCTAGAGAGAAAAACTAAGCTTGTATTGAATGAATTGAGATACAAATGTGTTGGATGATTTACACAAGGAGGATGGGGTTATTTATAGCCAAGGTTCCCCATCCATTTCCCTCTAAAATTTTCCCTCCAAAGGATTTCCCTCCAAAAGATTTTCCTCCAAAACCATTTGGGAGGGAAACTAAGGTTTCTAGAAGCTCATTTGGGAGGGAAATCCCTACATGGGTCTTGGTGGGCTGGCACCATACATGGGTCTTGGTGGGCTGGCACCCTCTTGGGCCTCTTGGCGGGTCTGGGCTGTGGCCCGTGACATGTGGCCCGTGACATAATGCTACGCAAAAATCAATCTAAAAGGGTGAAAGAGGCCAACCTGCCCCTCGCATATGCACATGCAGAAAATGTTCTCTTTTTGCCTATAGTCCTAACCTTGTGGAATCTAGATCTAGGGATGAATTTTTTTAGTATTTAAGCCATGGCAAAAAAAGGAAAATATGTAAAGAAACAAGAATAACAGCGGGTAACAACAAGCACAAAGCAGAGGCAGTGGCTGGATACTGCGGCAAGCAGCCAGTACAATACACTGTATCCCTCGTTAGTCAACAGCTTAATCAGCTTACAATAACGATTGTGTTATCATGAGACTCTTGTTCATCCAAGGTATCAAACAAAACCATTCCCCTTGTCTCAGGCAGATAAGCCACGAACAACCCACAGCACAATATGACAAACCCGTAAACTCCATAGCAGAGAAACTCATTTTTTCTACCTGCAGAAGTCAGTAAAGGACTGAACACAGCACCAAAGATGAGCGCCTGCCTCACCATTGATGTGGCCGAGTTCCTCACAGATGTGGGAAACAACTCTGTCACATATATCAATACTACATTGAATGCCGTGCAGGAACTAAAAAAAGCTACTAGCTCTAGTCCAATTTGAATGCCTCCGTGCTCACTTAGTGCACCACAAATTATACTGCATACCCCACTTGCAATCGAAAATGTTAGCATGGAAGTTGTCCTTTTACATCTTCCTATCAGGAGGAAGGTAAGGAAATAGGCTGGGATGTCTAATAAGCCATTTAAAGTAAGACTCAAGTATGTATTGATACCCAAATTTCCAACACCCAACAGCATGCCGTAGTAAACCATTCCAACGCCAAAACCAAGGGCCATAGCAGCTAGTAGCCTTCTTAGAGCCCATCTTCTCCGAAACAAGTCCTTCATGGATGCGTACTTGTCCAACTTATTAGTCAGTTCCTCCTGCAGAGGAATGTCAGCTAGATATGAGTTGAAGCCATCAACATTAACTGGTCCAAACTTTTTTAGAACTGCCATAGCTTCAACTTCACGCCTCTGCAGGAAAAGCCATCTTGGGGACTCACAAACAAAGAAATAAACTATTGTGCAGTAAGCTATTGCTGGGATGGAAGTCCAAAAATAAAGAATTCTCCATGAGGAACCTCTGTTAGTGTAAGCTATAGCTGGCAAAGATAATAATCCTAGGGTGAAAAAGAAAAATGCAATAATCCCTACTTGACCACGCCAACGCTTTCCAACCATCTCCATTAACAACACAAGGGCTGTTGTCATGATAGATGAACGGAAAAATCCACAGACAAATCTCAGGAGCGAATATATCCAGATATTGGCGGATAAAATGGTAGCAGAAGCAGATATAGACATTGCCAAACATGAGAAGAAAAGCAGTTTCTTACGGCCAAGCCATGAGTCACCGAGTGTCGAGAAGGCAAACCCACCCAACAGGCACCCCATGAAGAAGGACGATGAAGGTAAGCCAGTGATGATTGAACTAGCACATTCAAGGCTCCATTCCGAGACGATCGTCCTATCAGAAGGACCATCCCAAGACCATGAACTCCTAGAAAGACTGCAAATGTGTAAATTTGAGCTGCAAGTAGTATCATCAGTGCAGTGCCATGTCGGAACCGCGTCGGTGAAGACGCTAATGAATGTTTGTTGGGCGTCAAAGAGCAGAGGCAGTGAAACAAGAATTGCTTGTATCAACTGTACATGTCCAAAACCCCCTAGACTTTGTTCAATCATCTCATCCAACGACTCATAGAAGCTTTGTTCGTTAAGTCTCATCGTATCTTGATTCGTTAACTTGGGTCGAAGCCTAAAGGAGATTTGTACGTAGTTGGCTGCGCACTTTGGTGGGTTTGCGATCTTTCTGGGTTTTCTAATTTAACGTGCCTTTCAAGTGATGTTGTCAGCCATTATTGTGGTAAAAGATCTACTACAATTTATTCTGGCCTGTCAAGGTATTGGAATTAAAAATCTATTTTATATTTTTTACATGATCCCAGGATAATTTTTTTGAAAAAAAACAAATCGGATCTCAGGATAATTAAGCTAAAGCGTTTAATTATCCCCGCTGAGATAGCTTTAAACTACACAAGTTTACCTCTTCTTAGAAAGTTAATTCATGTGGAGTCAATAATCATTGTAGGCTACATAGAAACCTCAATCCTGAGGAGATATCCAAGTGCCTTTTGGTTTGGGCTTTGTTTGATGGAATCTGTTAGGTGAAAGTAGGGTTTGGTTTTATGTCGTTCCAGGTGCTGTTACTTATTGTAAGGATCTGTGTTTTTTCATTGTTGTTTTTAAGGGAGTTGAGTCATTGCAGGCCTGCGGGGGTTATTGGAAAGGTTTTGTTGGTGTTCTGCAATGCTTGTTTCAGGGGCCTTGTGTTCCTGCCTACATGTATGGGTTGTTTTATGGCGGTTACTGCTTCGTGCTTATATTGCAGCACATATTAGCCAGTAAACAGTGATGGTTGGATGTAGTTAACAAGATCATTTTCATTCAATAATAGACATGAATGAGACAAGAAAAATGTACAACAGTAGTCTCAGACACATCAATCATATCAGTCCGGCTGCATTATATGTCAATCATATCTGCACAAAAGAAATACAGGGGGAGAGGGGTCAGTAACCACATGTTCCCAAACTCAGTGCATTATGAGTCAGCTAGGGGTAATTATTGCACTTTTGCTGTCCATTTCTTAAGATGGTGTTGGACCATCGGGAGCATGGAACCGAAGATTAGGAGATAATTAACACTCGAAAGAGAATAGATGGATTCTATCCATGACCACCACGGAAATCCCAAGCCACAACAGTTACATGGACATCATTCAACCATGCGCGTTACTGAATTTATTCATAAAGTTTCATATGGAGACTACAAAAAGCAGAGCCTCATGAGGCTTGCAATGAACAACAGAGTCCTCAAATGGGGACTGGCAATCGTCAGAGGTGTCTGATGAGCTGACAACTAGATAAAGGAAACTATAACAAAAGGCTTATAACACAGTTAAAGTGGAGACTTTATGAGAATGAAATCTCTTGAATTATCTCTAAATTATTTAATTATTTGAGAATAAATTATGATGACTCATTGAAAAGTCTTTGATTGGCCGGACTTTGAGTCCTTGAATTTTTGATTAGCGAAGTTAGGTATTATCTCTAATTTATTTAAAGATAATTCCAATTTGATTTTATCTCTAAATTAATATAATTATTAGAGATAATTTAAATGACCAATAATTAAATTTTAATTGTCAAAATATAAGATTATCTCCAAATATTTGGATTTATTTAGAGTAAATTGGATGACAAATCTAATATTTGATTGGTCAAAATATAAATATTATCTCTAATAATTTAGATTTATTTAGAGATAAATGATATGACCAATAGCTAATATTTGATTGGTCAAAATATAAATTATTATCTCTAAATAATTTAGAATTTATTTAGAGTAAATTGATGAACAATAGCTAATATTTGATTGGTCAAAATGAATATTATCTCTAAATTATTTTGAGAGTAAAATATATACCAATAGGTGAATTGGTTCAACTATATGTCTTTAAATTAATCTAACCATAAATTAATTATTTTATAATTAATTATATGGTTAAAATATTATTAAATCCACATGGCAGCACGTAATTGGCTGATAATTTTTTTTCTTCTACAAATGCCCCCTCAAGACTTGTTCACACATGATTTTGAATGTGACAAGTGGACAAGTCTTGAAATTTTAAAATCTTTAGGATTTCTTAAAATCCTAACATGACTTGGTATAATTCCAATCCAAATTAAATTTGAATTATGCTTACTCATAGGTAAGAAAATTATAACTTTAGAAGAAGTATATTGCAATAGAATTATAATTTTAAAGAAGTATATTGCAATTGGTATGCATTCCTAATTAACTAGGATAGTATTCCTTAATTAACTAGGATTCTCCTTTTTTACTCTATAAAAAGGACCCTTGCCAATTCTCACACATCAACATTGGAATTCATAATATTTTAGTTGCAATTGCTTCAATCCGCACAACAATTCATACTTGCAGCTTCAAGATTTCTTCAACCATCAAGTAAAGGTAGCATACTTCTTGTTGGTGAAAGCATCTTTCTTTTTTTTTTTTTTTTCAAGCCTTACATGGTAAACCGATTGCCAATTCTTTCTTGTTCTTTGATTCTTGCCATGCCTTTAATCCATGCAAATTGCTAAGCTCTAGAATATTAGTTTAGTCAACGTCTTGGATGTTACAATTGCAAATCATCATGCTAAAAAAAATCCATCATTGCCACGTTACAATGGCCATGCCCATACTTGATTATATCTTGACATGTTTCAATTGTCATGAAAACACTTGTCACGTTACAAGCATATCAAGCAAGCCATGCATATTGTTAAGCTTTAGTATACCTTGCTTAGTCAACGTCTTGGATGTTGCAAATCATCATGCTAAAAAAAAATCCATCATTGCCACGTTACAATGGCCATGCCCATACTTGATTATATCTTGACATGTTTCAATTGCTATGTAAGAAAAATATATATATATATATATATATATATCCTACAAGCCACCATTTATATTGCCACAATTTTTTTTGATTGATTTTTTTTTTCAAAATTGTTGTTTTAGACTAACAATTTGACATTTTTTTTTACAATTAAATATCAAATTTATCAGCCCATCATCAAAGCAAGTTTAAATTGAAGTGCAGCAAATTAAGGTGGTGCTCTTTACAATAGCACGTGATTTGTTATCCTCGGAGGGTGCTCTTTATAATAGCACTTATTAATCCTTGGGGGGTGCTCTTTAAAATAGCACACAATTTATTATCCTCGGATAGTACTTTTATAATAGCAACTTGTTGATCTTTGGGAGTGCTCTTATACTAGCACACGATTCATTATCCTTGGAAAAGTGCTCTTTGTAATAGCACTTGTTGATCCTTGAGAGGTGCTCTTTATACTAGCACACGATTCATTATCCTTGGAGGGTGTTCTTTATAATAGCACTTGTTGATCCTTGGGAGGTGCTCTTTATATTAGCACATAATTTAGAATCACCATGGTATACTTCAAGGACTACAAAAATCAACTTGTTATTCTTTCAAAAAAAGATGAAGATATGAAGAAAGGGTTGTTTCTTCCCATAGTGAGACCCATAGTTGGTCATTTTTTGGCATCTCAACCACTCGATGTTCCTACGACTTTGGAAGAATGGACTTCTAAGCCAATCAAGATCTTGCAATCTTCTTAACAGCTCGATGTCTCCAACTTATCTTCATGACAAAACTTTCAGTCAGAGAATTTATCACGTTGGCAAGCCGTATAAATTTCTAGTGAGGCTTATTGGGGCAGTTCTTTCACGATCAATGGAGAATTTAAGTATATTCCTAAATATTGGGAGTGGACTGAAGATGTGTTATTTCGATATGAAAAGCTCTTACGTGATATGAAGATGGCTGATGCTATTTACGCATCTTTATATACTTATGATCGTAATAAAGGTGTCATTCGAGCATTTTGTGAGAGTTGGTGTCCAACCACAAACACCATTCATACTGCTTTTGGAGAGGCTTCCTTATCATTATGGGACTTGCACAAATTGGGTGGTCTTCCTCTTCATGGTTGGTTTTATGATGAAGTCATTCCTTCTACTAAAGAATTGATTGGCGTTGGTGCTAATGGGAAAAATTTCTTCCCAAAGTTGTGACACTTATTTGCTGCTTTCATCATTTGCACAAAAGAAACGATGATCAAGGTAAAGTCTTTGTCAACGATTGGATCAACTTTTGGTTTCAAGGTAAATTACGCTATCAAAAACCTCCAGCTCGTAAAGCCAAGAAGTCAACTCGTCCGAAGGCGACGCACAACCCAATTGGGATTGTCAAGAAACATGAAACTTGGGCCTCGAGTAGAGCTAAAGCATGCAATGAACTTGGTGTTAAAGAAAATCATGAGGCTGATACATATTTGGTTGCTTTCTTTTCTTGTTGGCTTTGTGTATTTGTTTTTCCAAGCGTAGAGTCTATGATTCGACCTGAGACATTTAAGATTGCTAGCCTCATAGCTACTGGCTCTAAAGGTGTTAATCTTGCCATTCCAGTGCTTGCTCAGATTTATCGAGGGCTTAATCAGATTGCCCTTTCCACTCAAGCTGGTTCTTCAGATGCATGTTTTCCTATTCATTATGTTTATGGGTGGTTGGGATATTATTTTGAAACTCATTTTTCAACTCCACAAGAAGTAATAGGACCCTCGATGGTGAAATTCTCTGGAGAAGGTGGGGCTAAATATTTCAGTGAACCAGAAGCGCGTAATTTGATTCACACAAAGCTAGTGTGGGATGCAAATTTATATTCCAAGAATCGAGGTGAGATTATCATCGACACTAGACCACTAGATCCTTTGCGACATGATTATTTAGTTAGCGTTCGTTCAAGCTACTTGCCTGTCCGATGCCACAATACTATTATTGTGGAGCCATATATTCCTCATCGTTTTGGAAGACAATTCGGCTTTTGTCAAGATGTTCCTGGAAATCTTAAGATTAATATTCGCTCAGGCTCAGTGGATGACTTATTGAAATTTTGGCAAACTTGCACGCTTTCTAATACTCAGCCGAGATTAATTTCTCCAGCTCGTCCCTTGAATATTAATGATCAAGCCACTGCGAGTTATATGGAATGGTGGTCCCAAGTTCATAATCCTTACCTTGAACATAGTATTGAAGCTTTGATCTTTAGTACCCATCAAACTCCATCCAAGCGCTTAAGACAACAAAAGGAAAGGCCTTCTAAAATAGAACAAGGTGAGAATCAAATGCTTGTTGCAACAAATCTTTCTAGTAGAGACAAACGCAAGGTACCTTCGAAAGCAAAAAGCCTTCAATTACTTCCAAATACTGAACAAGGAATTCTTGAAAAAAATTTTGGGCACCAAGGTACAATAGCTATTGAAGATTCTGATAGTGAAACCGATCGTGATAAACATTGAAGCGAGTCACCCCAAAAAACAAAAGGTATCATACCATGCTGGCTTTCATTTCTTGAAGACATTTTGAGTTGTTTGTACTTCCAGATAACTTCAATGATTGGTAATTGCATCATGAATTTTGTGTATCTTTTTTTTTAACTATTTTGCGAAACTAACTTTCATTCTTCTTTTTTTTTTTAGGTTCAAAACCAAGATCCAACCAAGGAGGTTGTCAATGAAGCGTTCCTACTGTTAGCATAGCTTCAGTTTCTAATCCACATGGATTTAACAAGCTTGCAACGGAGGTAGAAAACTATTTTGCTCGCGAGATTTCAGATGCATCCTCAAGTCAAGAAAATATTTCTCCTCGTGTAATCACTAAGGAAATTGGTGATGCTTCTAAGAATACGACCGAGTTGTGGTCAAGGCTAGTCATCTTGCATTTCCAAAAGCTTCTAAATTTAGTGCTGATAAAGTGATCCATGATGGTCATTCAAAACTTGTCATGACTTTATGGGAGAGCATTCAACCAAAATTTGTCAAAACTCCTTTCGATCAAGTTTCTTCTCTCACTACTGAGGTTCAAAAAGTTCTTGCTGTAATAGAAGGGGTCGAGACTGTAGATTCATCCTCATTGAGGAACATGGTTCAAGAATACTTTGGACAAGTTCACAAATTTATTGACCTTGAATCATCCTTTAGTAGTGCGTCTACAAAAAATCAAGACGAGAAACTTCAAAAACTAGTTATTCGTCTCAAGGATGAGGAGTCTCTTAAGAGAAAATTTGTTGAGGAGGCCAATGGTTTGAAAGCTGAGTTAACAAATCTTCAAGAGGAAATAGATGCCTTATGTCGCAAGAAGGGTGAAATTGAGTCTTCTCTTAAAGCAAATAAAAAAGAGGTGAAGATGAGGGAAGTTAATATTTTCGATATTAATGAAGAGATAACTTCCATCAAGTCCTCACCTACTTTGAGTGAAAGCGAAGTTAATTCCCTAAAATTGTTGCGGAATATGTTGGAATCTTCTCGAGAAGAACTAAACAATTTCAAGTGGAAGCCTTGATTTGATTACTTCCTTATTCATGTAGCTTTTTTTTTTTATAGGATTTAGACCTTTAAAATTTTCTTTCACATTGTAATGCATTTCAAATTAGCAATAAAGATTAATTTTTTTATTGCTTTTCTTTACTTGTGAAAAAAATAATTTAAAAGATAATCCTATAAAAGCTTCAAGATACTTTATATTCAACAAATTTTCTTGGACACCAATTAAACTTTACAACAATTCAACTTGAGATTGCAATTTAATTGATTGAATTGCATAACTTGACGAAGAAGTACAAACTCGATCTTCTATCTCTGTAGCTTCATCATCATAAAGAATTGAGCCATGCTTAATGCAAGAGATTTTTTTTTTGATGTGATTGACTGAACTTGGCAATAGGACCAAGCTGCCTACGTACCTCCTAATATAAAGAAGGATCAAGTCATAACGTAGTTCATATCTTTTTTTTTTTTTCCTTAACTTTTGCCTAAGTCGTCCTGTTAAGGATTTTCAACTTAGCAGGCTTTTTTTTTTGGTGCAGTTTAAGCTCTTGTCGAGGAGCATCTGTCCTTCAAGCGTAGTAGCGTTTCAAGAATTTTCCATTAATTGGGCCAACTCTTACTCCATCTTGATCAACAATTTTGTATGCACCATGAGTGTAGACTTCTTGAACAACATATGGTCCATCCCACTTTGAGAGGAACTTGTTACCCATACGATGTGTAGTATTTATGGGTCTTCGCACTGCAAGAACTAAGTCTCCAACTTGGAATGATCGTGGTTTAACTTTCTTGTTAAAAGCTTTGGACAATCGAGCTTGATAACATTCCAAGCGTTGTTATGCTTCCAACCTTTTCTCATCCAATGCTTCGAGTTCTTCAAGGCGTAGGCGAACATTATCTTCATTTGAAAGACCTTCTTGAATGGCAATTCTCAATGATGGAATTTGACGCTCTAATGGGAGAACAGCTTCCACACCATAAACAAGCGAGTACGGAGTTGCTTGAGTAGGTGTACGAAATGTCGTACGATAAGCCCATAAAGCTTCTCCTATTTTCTCTGGCCAATCTTTTTTTACGCGATTAGCAACTTTCTTGAGCAAATTGCACAAAGTCTTGTTGAAGGCTTCTACTAACACATTTGCTGGTGCATGGTACATGGAAGAATTATATTGCTTGAAGTTAAACTGTGCACATAACTTCTCCATTGTGAACTGTTTTCCATTATCTGTTATGATGCATCGTGGCACGCCATAACGATAAATGATGTTTGTTCTAATGAAGGTAGCAACAGTTTCTTTCTTTACTTCTCGATAAGATGCTGCTTCTGCCCACTTTGAAAAGTAGTCTGTGGCTGCAAGTATGTAGAGATGCCCTGTGGAACTTTTAGGTAATGGTCCAACCAAGTCGAGTCCCCAAGCATCAAATGGCCACGAGGTAACTGTTGGGTGGAGTGGCTCAGGGGGCTGATGAATGAAATTAGCATGAAATTGACATGCTTGACATCTTTTAGCATAGTCCATGCTATCCTTCACCATAGTTGGCCAATAGTACCCCATTCTTTTGATTTGGAAGTGCAACTTGGCTCCAGATTGATGTGCCCCACAAATTCCTGAGTGAGCTTCTTGTAAGGCCTTGTATGCTTCTTCATCTCTAACAACGAAGAAGATCCGTCAAAGAACGACGATAGAGTGTAGCTTTGAAATAAATAAATCGAGAAGCTCGCGCTTTATTTCTGTTTTGTGCCTTGGATCATTAGGAAGCTTCCCATGCTGTAGGTAGTTGATCAACGGCTGTCGCCAATCTTCTTTTCCTACTTCAAGGATTGAGATGACATTAGACTCTACATCGATCTCTTCATCCAAAGTGATTGGTGGTAAGATCCATCGTTTGCAAAGAGGCACTTTTAATTCTTTATTTGACAATGCAATTGCTGATGGCAAATTAGCCAAAGAATCTGCTTGCCTATTTTCTTTCCTAGGCACATGTTCTATGCTAGCTTTGTCAAACCACTTCAAAAGTTTCTTAACATAGTTGACATATGGCAAGAGCTCAGCTTTTTAACTTCATAAAGTGTAAGGACTTGGTTGATAACCAACTTAGAATCTCCAAACACCTTAAGTTGAGTGATTTGCATGTCCAATGCCGTCTCCAAACCCATGATCAAGGCTTGGTATTCAGCCACATTATTGGAACAATTTTCGATAAGAGTAAATGTGTAAGGCAATACTTCTCCTTCTGGGGTGATAAAGATGACTCCTGCACCTGCCCCGTCTTGTCGAGCTGCTCCATCAAAGTATAGCTTCCATGGCTTAGGGATTTCAATGTAGAGAACATCTTCATCAGGGAGATCTTCAGAGAATTCCCAATCATCGGGAATTGGATGGTCTGCAAGAAAATCTGCAAGTGCTTGTCCTTTGATGGCCTTTTGAAGGGATATATGTGATGTCGAACTCTTGTAGCAAAAGAGCCCATTTTGCCAATCTCCCACTAAGCACGATTTTGACATTAGATACTTGAGGGGATCTGCTCGTGAAATTAAATGAATAGAGTGAGCTTGCAAATAATGCCTTAATTTTTTAATTGCAAACATTAATGCTAAGCAAGTTTTCTCAATGGGAGAATAATTTAATTCTGCGCCATTAAGAGTTCTACTAAGGTAGTCGCACTTTCCTTTCCTTTGTCATTTTGCTGTGCTAAAAGTGCTCCTAAAGAACGTTCTTGTGCTGCAATGTAAAGGATCAATGGACATCCTGGTGTAGGAGCCTTTAAAACTAGAGGCCTTAGTAGATAAGACTTTATGCTTTCAAAAGCATTACTACAAGACTCATCCCAAATAAAGGCATATCTTCTTTCATCAATCGACTAAATGGTTGATATCTACCAGCCAAGTTGGATATGAAGCGCCGAATATAAGCCAATCTTCCTTGCAAACTTTTAAGTTTGTGGATTGCTTAGCTCTGGCATTTTCATGATTGCATCTATTTTTGATTAATCAATTCAATCCACGATGACGGACTATGAATCCCAAAATTTTCCCGAAGATACTCCAAAGGCATACTTTAAGAGTTCATCTCAATGATACGACGTAATCTCTCGAAATTGGTGAAGATCTTCAAGATGATCAACTCTTTTTTGGACTTAACACCAAATCATCCATATAGCATTCACATTCTTGTGTAGCATATCATTGAATATCTTTTGCATTGCTCTTTGATAAGTGGCACCTGCATTCTTTAATCCAAAAGGCATAACTTTGTAACAGTATATTCCTTTAGGAGTTCGGAATGCAGTGAGCTCTTCGTCCTTTGGATCCATGCGAATTTGATTATATCCAGAGGAGGCATCCATAAAAATAAGCCTCATGGCAGTTGTTGCATCCACCATTATTTCTGTCAAAGGAAGAGGGAAGTCATTCTTTGGGCAAGCATTGTTCAAATCTCGAAAATCCACGCAAACTCGAATTTGGCCATTCTTTTTTCTAACTGGAACAATACTTGAGATCCAAGTAGGGTACTTGACTTCTCGAATAAAGCCAGCCTCAATGAGTTTATTGACCTCAGCCTCTATTTGGAGATTAAGTTAGGATGAAGACGTCGTTGAGCTTGTTTTATGGGTCGAACGCCCTTCTTTATTGCTAGATGATGCACAGCAACTTTAGGGTCCAATCCTGGCATTTCTTTGTAAGTCCATGCAAAGATGTCTCGATACCTTGTCAAAAGGTCAAGATAAGGTTTTTCTTCTTCAGAAGTTAAACAAGCACTTAAGAGATTGGACGAGGATATTCTTTAGTGCCTATATTAACTCTCTTTATTCATCAATCGTAGGCCGATTTCCTCCTCTAATGATGGAGGAGCTTCTTGGATATCTTTTTCTTCAGATTTTTCATCACTTTCCACTATGACACATGATTACATGTGAAGATTTGCATTTTTCTTTGCTTTTTCCTTTTGAAGATGAGGCTTGTTTAGTCACAACCACAGTGCGCCTTCTAGCCTTTAATGTTTCATCATTTGTCACAATCAATTCACATTTTCTTTTCATCCGTGAAAGGATGATGCTATGACAATCCTTTAATTCATGTGTCATGAGGCTCTTTTTATTCTTCTTTTGTGAGGGTTTTCTCTTTAGCCTTGAATTGATAACTCTTGAAGTCTGTTTGTAGAACTTTCTTGATGTGATTAAACATTGAACCTTGATCTAAAGGCATGCTTAATCGATCAAAAACTGTAGTTCGAGTCCAAGCGATTGAAAACTGAAATCTAGATGACTCTACTAGGGTTTCTTTCTCATCGTCGACTTCTTCAGTCGTTACATATCTTGCAACTTCTTTATAAATCTTCAACTTCAAGGGTGTAAATCCTAACCCTGATTTTGTAGCTTTGACATCATTTGTCTTTTTCTGCCACACTCTACCATTCTTGAAGAATCTTGTGAAGTTTCTGGGTTGGTTCACTAGGTCGTGTACTAACTTAGAAACTCTTCTTGCTTTATAGCTACGCCATTTTTAGGAGCTTATAAGCATTAGGATCAACCATTAACTCTTAGAAAGGGAAGATCATCATGTTCAACCAATGACCCATTGTTGGCCTACAAATCCTTTTAATGGAGACTTAGCAAATTTTGACTCTTCTAAACTAGTAAGTGGCAAGGTCAAATTTTTTAAGCCTTCGATAAGATCAACATTTTCTCTTGTAAATGAAAACGGTTTCTTTTCCTTTTCTTTTGATAATTGTCCTTCATCATTTCCCTGATTGCCTTTAGATTGTAGCTCTTCTGCAAAAGTACTTTCAAAATAGAATTTAGCATCAGCCAAGTGTGCCTCTGCTGTAGTAAATGACTTAGCATCTGCTATAACTGTCTTCACTTGACCATTTCTACAATACTTGAAACATTAATGAAGTGTCGACGATACTACACCATTTTGATGTATCCAAGGTCGCCCCAACAACATGTTGTATGTTGTGTTAGCATCAATCACATGAAACAATGGATTGGATTCCATATCATCAATGAAAAGTTGAAGTCTAACTTTTCCTATAGCTCTTTGCCCTTCAAGATTGAAACCTTGGATCATTAAGTGACTCTTTGATAATTCGTTGGGAGGCATTCCGATCTCTTTCATTGTTTTTAGTGGGAGTAAGTTGACAGCAGATCCATCATCTATTTGGATCCGATTGATTTTCTGTTCACGACTATATCCCTGAACAAAAAGAGGCCGATTATGAGGGGTAGACCCTAACAACAAGTCTTCATCAGAAAATGTAATTTCTGCACCACAAGAAGAATTAGAATCAAACTTAATTTTTTCTTCATCCCTAACATCTTCATCAATTTGGAAACATGATGTGGTAATTGGCTTTTGATTTTTGAATTGTATTGGCATGAAATCATTCAAGGTGATTGGTCGTCTAAGCCTTTGCACCATCGAATTTTCACACTTGCCCATACTTATTTTTCTCGATGTTTTCTTTGGCATCATCTTCCTAGATGGTTGTTTCACCATTTTGGATCTTTTTGGTGCTTGCTGTCCTTTGGAGGACTTTTCTTTCTTCTTCTCCGATGAGTAACTAGGATCCATCCTTCATTGTCTGGCTCTTGACTTGTAGAACCATAAGTTTTGCCCCCATTATCTTAAGGGTTGGATGTCTTCTCTCCGTTCGATGCCAACATTATATAGTCGAAGGATCCGAATTTTATCCTGCTCCACACATTAAGTGGAGAAAGCATGCTAGTTGCCGATGCTACATTTGTTGTAGCCGTTTCTTCTTCAAACTCAATTTTTCCATCTTGGTATAAACCCATGATTTTGTCTTTTAAGACAACATTTTTCTATAGGGTGACCAATTAAACGATGGTATTTGCAGTAGTTGGGTTCATTTACTCGATCAGCTTCTTCCGGTCGCTTCATCTCTGGCAATTGAATGAGCTTAGCTTTTAGAAGTTCTTCCAACATTTTTGTGATATCTGAGTCAGGGAAAGGATACTTTTTCTCTTGTCTTTCTTTCAAAGACACTTTCTTCTTATCCTGTGGGGAATCAAGCTTCGTTTCTTAGGTTTTCTTGAATTGGTAGCCACCTTGATGGGTTGGTATTTACAGTCATAGACTGTTTTCCTTCACCCTTATCTGCCAAAGCTTTGCCCTCTTTACAGACATCTTGCTTACCCTTCCTTGGCTCTTGCACTAGAGGTCCTTGATTTCTAGCCGCTGACATGCTTAATTCCATGTCATGAGCACGTGTAGCTAATTCTTCGAAAGTTTTAGGCTTAATGCCTTGAAGAATATAGCGTAATCCCCAATTCATCCCTTGGATGCACATGTCAAGAGCTGAGGATTCGGACAGTCGCTCTTTACAATTGAGACTGAGATTTCTCCACCTATGGATATAATCAATCACAGGCTCATCTTTCCATTGGCGCGAACTTGTGAGTTCAATCATACTCACCACACGTCGAGTGCTATAGAAGCGATTAAGGAACTCACGTTCTAATTGCTCCCAATTATCAATCATCCCAGGCTCTAAGTCTGTGTACCAATCAAAGGCATTGCCCTTTAAAGAGCGAACGAACTGCTTCACCATAAGATCACCATAAGTGCCAGCATTGTTACAAGTTTCTATGAAGTGTGCAACATGCTGGCGAGGATTTCCTTTACCATCAAACTGTTAGAACTTTGGTGGTTGATAGTTTGGCGGCATCCTCATACGATCTATCCTTTGAGAGTATGGCTTAGCATATGTGTATGAAGGTTGAGTAACATTTTCCACCTGTTCCTTGATGGCTTCTTTGATGAGTTCTTTTAATTGATTGGTGGTGACTGCTTCATTAGATTTTTGTTGGAGATTATTTTGCACTTCCGCAATGGAATTCTCCTCATTATCTTGGTGCTGATTTTGACCAAGATCCATTTGTGCCTTTCCAGTAAAGCTATTAATTTTTACCATCATTGAGGCAATTTGTTCATCTTTTTCTCTGATGCTTGTTGTCAGAGATTCCACAGTCTTCGCAAGAAGTGCAACTTGTTCTTCTAGAGATGCTGTTCCAGTTGTCATGACAACCATCATTCCAGAGTCTACTTTTGACGAAGAACCTTGGCGAGGGGATGATGAAACAGAGCTACTACTTGAGTAGCCATCATGTTCCTTGAGTTGATTGGTACTTGATCCTTTGAGGAACAAGTGTATAGTAGAGACTTCTCAAACTTGGAAGAGAAGCATCATACAAAAGATTTTGGTGAGAACTGGAGAGATTTGCTCATACAATTGTAAGAGCCATTGTCTTTCTCTGAGTGCCATACGGATGTGTTGGAACATCTGTGCTTGATGATGAAGTAGGAAAAACTGCAGGATTCGCTCTTGCAGGCTTGATAACCACTTTATTGGCAAGATTCCTTTTAGGAGCCATTTCGACTTGGAGATATTTGGAGATTTGTTTGAAGAAAGAAGATGAGAGGCAGAGATCGTCCCACTGGGTGTGCCAAAATTTGTACATACAAATTCCTCGTCAAAATTTCTTGACTTGAAAATTATGAGACAAATACAAATATTTGATGATGTGAGTGATAATCTCTGAAAATTCTTTGATTAATTTCTTCACTTCGTTTTCAAGAGTCACGAACTTGGACTTTGTCTTAATCACGAGCTTCACCCTCGCCTTGATCACGAACTTCGCCTGTTGCTTGATCACGAACCTCGCCGTTGCTTTATCACGAACTTTCCTGTTGCTTTATCTTCACCACAGAAATCTTATATTCTTCTTAATCTCTGAAATGCTCTCAATCTTCGAATGCTTCTCTATCTTTGAATGCTTCCGAATGAATGAAATGACTTGGAGGAGCCCCTATTTATAATGTTAAGTGAGGACTTTGATGAGAATGAAATCTCTTTGAATTATCTCTAAATTATTTTTAATTTATTTAGAGATAAATTATGATGACCCATTGAAAGTCTTTTGATTGGGCGACTTTGAGTCCTTGATATTTGATTGGCCGAAGTTAGTGATTATCTCTAATTTATTTAGAGATAATTCCAATTTGATTTTTATCTCTAAATTAATAATAATTATAGAGATAATTTAATGACCAATAATTAAATTTTAATTGGTCAAAAAAATATGAGATTATCTCTCAAATTATTGGAATTATTTAGAGCATAAATTGGATGAACCAATAGCTATATATTTGATTGGTCAAAATATGAATATTATCTCTAAATATTTTGGGAATAAATATATACCAATAGGTGAATTGTTCAACTATAGTCTTTAAAATTAATCTAACTAATAAATTAATTATTTTAGATTATTATATGATTAAAATATTATAAAATCTACATGACAGCACGTATGATGATAAAATTTTTTTCTTTCTACATATATGTCAATCATATATGCACAAAAGAAAACAGAGGAGAGGGTTCAGTGCATTATGAGTCAACTAGGGGTAATTATTGCACTTTTGCTGTCCATTTCTTAAGATGGTGATGGACCATCAGGAGCATGGAATCGAAGATTAGGAGATAATACACTTCGTTTTCAAGAGTCACGAACTTAGATTTTGTCACGAGCTTCACCGTCGCTTGATCACGAACTTCGTTGTTGCTTGATCAC
>NW_018397282.1:984192-1012842 GCF_002168275.2 Theobroma umbraticum
CAGAGGTGTCTGATGAGCTGACAACCAGATAAAGGAAACATATTAACAAAAGGCTTATAATCCCTTAACACAGCCAAAGCAGAAAGATAAAATACAATCCTATCAAGACCACGTCAGTAACAGCCCTACGCTTCCGTAAGCTCAAAATCTGCACTGTGATTGATGTCCCTGATGACTCCAGCCTTGGCCAATCCATCCGCCACAGCGTTTGCCTCACGCCTGATATGCTTGAAGGTGATGCCAATGTTGTTCCCAATAAGAGTTTCAATGGCATTTGAATTGAACTTCATTTTCCAAGGGACTTTGGTGTTGTCCTTGACCCAAAGGATGGCATTGGTAGAATCACTTTCAGCCTCCAGCTGGTGGTTAGATGTCCATGGTGAAGCAAAAAAGAAGTCAAGTCCCTGATGGATGGCTTGAAGTTCAGCAAAGTTGGGAGTCTTCCTATATGGTGAGAAAAGGTTCCTCTTATGAAACCGCGTTATCTCCTCAAAAAAAAAATTCTTCCTGTAATAATAAAATTATAATTTAAATTAATTAAAGTAGAAACGTAAACATAATATCAAATTTAATAAAAAAATCCGTAATAAATTAAAAATTGAATATTTGAAAATAAACATTAGTTGTATTAGAATGCAAAAAGTTTGAAAAAAAAAGGAAGACTCTACTTAAGCCATCAAGTATTACAGATTTCACATTAATAATAAATAAAAAGCTCTTAGATATATAAATACGAATTTTTTTTACTTATCAAATATATCTTTTAAATTAAAAATCGTAAACCCTAAAACACTAAGTATTTAAAACACGAACAATCTTAAATCGTTTTTATTCGGCCTCGCACTTTAATGGGCCAGGCTTGGAGCCTAAGCAGAGGAAGCATGGACCTGTACTTATCTAGCCATATGTTTTATGGTGAAAGGCCCATAGCTGAAAAACTCTTCAACTAATCTTATCAAAACAAAAGCTTGTAAGATCTTAGAGGTATTCTTCAACTATACGTGAAAAGAATGGAGGAGTAGATAGTGATGCAGTAGCTAAGTTAATTAAATAGCATATGCACAACAGTTGTATATTGGGGGCATAAGCCCAATTTGTCATACATAAGTAGTACCCAACCAATGAAAATCACACCTCAACCTCTGCAAGTGATCAAACCCTGTATATTAGAGACAAGAAAGGCAATATATTATATATAATAAAAGGAAGACGAAGAAGAAAGTGAGCTTGGCTTTGAAGGTCGCCCATCCTCCACCACTCCTGATGCCGACTCTCCACTCCCCGGCTTAGTTGCCGGCTTACCTCTTTCTTGGTCCCATCTCTCCCCACGTGGATGCATTGAATGAGATGGTTCTCATTCACATGATAATTGGATGATTAAGGTAATTAATTGGCAATTCGAAAAGACAGGCAGGTTTCTGTGAGTGTGGGGACCTTGTTGGGAATTGTATTAAGGGGGAATTTCAAAATGAGACAATGAATAAAGAATATTGAGAGTTTTCCCCATGGACAAAAATTATTAATAAAAAGAAATAACAACTTTATTATTACTAAAAAGATAATACAATTACAATTTTATTTTTGGTCGCATGAACGACAATGGCAAAAGGCAAATTAATGCGAAACCTAAAACCTAGTCATTACCAAATCGAATCTAATTAATCAGGTTCAGATATGACATCAATATTATTAAATATGTTGTAACAATATTATTTTTGAGCTCAATATGCCAAACTTGTATTGATTGACTTAGGGATTTAGACATAGTATGTTGAATTCGATTAGTTGAATTAATGTATCATAAACTTAATCTATCTCCAACGAATGGATAACCACAATCGACCTTGTTAGTGTTAGCGTTAACTATCAACAACTCTCCTTCCTTGAACTCCCTCTTCTTCTCTCTCTTATTTGGACTCAAGAGTGTGCCAAAGATGAAAGAAGAAATGTAATTTAATGAGGGATAAGATGGTAATTATAATATTTTTAATAAGGACTGGATTCATGAATACCTTCCTTAGTAATTACTTCTACTCATTGATGCAAACACTCATTATTGTTGCTCTATTGCCCCATTCTCAAATTTCTCAAAAGATCACATGGCGATGGCATGATTATTGTCTTTGAGTTGCGTACTTTATATATATATATATATATATATATTAAATTATTACTCTTTAACCAAGATTAAGATTATGTCCACAGGTTATATTGAGATGTAATTATTACAATGTAATTACTCTCTAACCAAGTAGATTCGCCCCGCACCCAAGAGTTTGCAATTTCTTTATATTAAGATGTAATTATTTTCATATACATATATAGTAGAAAGGGGGGAAGAGCTGGATGGGAGAATGAGGGATTACCAGATTAAAAAAGAAAAAGAGGAAAAATGAATAAGAAAAGTCGACAATAAAGAAGTCAAAACTATAAAGATTGGGTAATACGTGAAAACAGAAAAAAAAAAAAAAAAAGAGAAATATTTTCTTTTTATTAAAATTTATATATACTTATTATTGAAAGAACCCTGAAGGGGGATTCTTTTGCTGAATTCACTCACCACGTGGCAGTCTTTATCAAGGTTGAATTACAGAAAAATACCATGTGGGTTGAGGCAAAATAAATTTGCCTTTGAGGTTAAGAAATACACTTAATTATGGTGTGTTTGTTACTATTACTTTTCTACTTAATACCATTAATTTTTATTTTTAATTTTTACCAGTACAAAGAAATTTCACAATATATATATAAGACAGTTTGGTGTCACATTTTTAAATCTTAGGAGGTAAATTATACTGAATCAAACAACATGATAATTTTTTATTCTTTAGTCTTTTCTAAATAAACTTTTTATTCTTTATTTAGATAACGTAACTAAAATTAAAAAAATATCAAAAGAAATTAAAAATCAATAACCTACTATATAAACAATCCCTTGGGAGGTTGAATGCTACATTTTGGAAATTAGAAATGGTGACATTAAGCAATTTATTAGTGGAGGAAATTGTGAGAAATACCTCTCCTTATAAGCCAATTCAAAAATGACTCCCTTTATAATTTTAATTGTTTTTAGTCAATTTGACATAGCTTGACCATTATGCCCTTTAAACCATTTTCTCCAAATTAAATGATCCCGGTTTTCTCTATCTCGCCATCAAGATAAAAATTTCAAAATTAAATCTCGATATGTCTATCTTGCTAACCAACTGTGTACTACCATCGAGGTCTATCTTGCCATCCAACTTTTTCTCACCATCTCAAAGAGCAAAGGTAACATCAAGATATGTGTTTTGGGTTATTAGGTTTATTTGTTTATATTGTTTGGTAGTATAAACCTGGTTGTGAATAGAGAAATCAATTAGTGATTAGTGTCAGTTAAAATTCTAATCTACGGCAATCCCACGTAATACCTCGAATTAGAACAGTAATATTAGCAAGTAGAGTATCAATCCCACAGGGAATTGATATAAAAGTATACTAAGTACTAAAATTATCGCAAATTAATCTTATCCAAACAATATCAAAATAATATCAAATCAAACTAAGTTATAGCAGAATTAAATTAAGAAAAATCAAATAATAAATACTCAAATAAATATCAAATCAAACAAGCCTAGGATTACAATATCCCTCACACTTCATCTAAATCTTACCTCTCTTCTTAACTTATCTCAATGGTTTGAATTGCTAACCTAGAGTCCTAATTATTTATAAGGGTCTCCCGACTCATCTTATAAAATATCTATTTAAACAAAACACTAATCCTATGTGAATTGAAATTAAAACAAACTCATTAAGTTCAGGCTCTAATCTGGCTACATATGGCCTATAGGTATATCCCTATCCTATACGCAAATCAATTAATATGATCATATGCTATCCCAATTTTAGTCTACACTAAACTCCCTTTCCCAAGTTTGTTTAGGTTTCTAGATCAATTTAATTGGTGGCCAAGCAATTAAAAGCATTAAGAACAAATTGGAATAACAATTCAAATCCCATTGAAAATAAGCAAGAAAGTGTTAAAATCTAGTATTACATGTGATTTCAATTGCAATCCTAGAAAAATAAATTAGCTCATAATATCTAATAAAGACAATATCCAAAGAAATTTAGCCATGAATCCAAGTCAAAGAAAATAGAAAAAAACACAAAGGTAAGAAGAGAAAACTAATAGTTAGAGATTTATGATCTTGATCCTCTCTCTAGTTCTCTGTTTCTTGCTTTGTTCTTGGCTCCAAATCTCCAGAATAGTTGCTTGCTGCCTCCTCTCAAAAATCTCTGAAAAAGGCTCCTTAAATAGGCTCCAAATAACCTAATTTTCGAAATCCCGTTAATGTCCTTTATTTTTTTTTTGGAAAGTCGCGCAGCGCTGCGGCGCTACTTCTCCAGCGCTGCAGCGCTGAGCTCTCTGGAATTTTGTATGTGTGATTCCTTTCATCAACGCTGCAGCCTTGTTCTCCCAGCGCTGTGGCAGTCTATCAACTTCAAACGTGAGTTTCACCCCTGATATGTTAAGAACTGGGCAAAGTAGTAAACATAAAAGTTTTATCCTGTCTCTTAACGTTCCAATGGATCAAAAATCACATCAATTGGACTTCTGTATTGAAAGATTTGCTCCAAATACGCATCATGTTAGTCTTTACATACTGCTGCAGTGGTCCGACTTTGACAAATATTTTGACCATGATCCAATCAGAACTGGGCAAATTGGTGAACATAAACATTGTATCCCTTCTTCTTATAATTCGATTGGTCTAAGAATCACCTCATTTGGAGTTTTTTAGAAAGAGATATGGTCAAAATACTGAAACATATACGAATGAAGCTATCACCATACTTGCACTGATTTTCATCAAATGAGTCTTTTTCATCAATTTCCACAAAAGTCATAAGAGAAATTAGCAATAACTACTCTTAAAGTAATTTAAAAAAATAACTTAAAATTTAACTAAAATAACTTAAAGTAATCACTTAACAAGTAATCAAACTTAAACTAAAAAAAACACCTATAATGCTAAAATTCGAACCTAAATCTCAAAGATATAGCTACTTAAGCTCCTAAAATGACTCAAAATAACTCTATATAATAGAGTTATCAATTAGGCATTTCGTAAATATTTTTTAAGTATTAGTTCACCGGATATTAGGTATTGTATGACTGGTAGATTTGTATTATGCGGCGTAAGCATTTGGTGACAAGTTTTTAGGAATTGCCTTACCTATTTATTTGGCATTACATGACTGAATATTAGGCAATGTGTCACTGGATAGGAGGCATACTGACAGTGACTTTTAGGAACTACATGACTTGTGCATTACTTGACTAGGTTTTAGGAATTGTTTAAGCAGGTTGTAGGCATTGCTTGACTAGTTTTTAGTCATTGCATTGCTTTATCTACCTACTGTTGAAGCTAAATATCTAGTAATTCAGCCTTTTTAATAAACCAATTCCATAGAATTAGAAGAGAATTAGGAATGCTTAATAACCAATTCAGTCCCTTTAATTCCACTTATGTTGGTGCAGAAAACCATCCAAATTCAACTGACACAGAACTCTTAAATTCTCTTTAAAGCACTTATTGCATCGATTTATGTTCATAAAAAAATAAGCCTAAAACCATTGAACACCCTTTCCAAGAGTCAGTATTCATGCCTATAAATTGAGGGAACCTTTGTCCATTTCAATTAAAAATATTTGAATTAAAGTCACAAAAATCTCAAACTTCTAATGACTTTTAAACGTTCTAAGGGAAAATCGAAAAAGGTGATGATTCCGTAAAGGAAGATATCCCTAAATATGTTGCAACATATATGGGAAAATTGATGGATGTTATTCAGAACATGGATAAGGACTTGCGCATTTTGATCGACAAGGTGCTGGTTAAGATAGAAGTTCTAGAGATAGAATTTGAACAATAACAATATTCTAGCTGAAATTTATGAAATAGCTGATGAGATTAAGAAGAAATGAACCATGGAAGGCACATAATACATGGTTCTTATGATGTATCATCTCCTTAGTTTCAGCTTTATTAATTAAAATATTGATTTATTACATATTTTATATAAATAGTAATATTTGCCATTAATTTCTTTTATGCTCAATAACTTGTTTATTTACCATAATTTCTTAATTTTTCATTTATATAAGAGAAGAAAAAGTATGATGACAATAGTTGGAATATTATTGTTTTTTAGGTATTACATAACTGGATATTAGGCATTGTGTGACTGGTTGTTTTGTATTGCGTGACTGGTTTTAGGTAATGTGTGACCAGTCAAGTTGGCATAATGTGAGTGGATATTAAGCATTACGTGACTTATTATTAAATATTACGAAATTTATATTTAGGCATTGCATAACTTGTGCAATGCATCTTTAGCTTTTAGGAGTTACTTGACTAGTTTTTAGGTATTGTATGAAAGTGTATTAGGTATTGCAAAACTGACTTTAAGTTATTGCGTGACTGATTTTTATGTATTGTGTAGTATCTTTTGATAAATTGACTGATTATGACACTTATTTCCTGTTACATCTCAATGACCTGCCAGATGTGAAGCTTATGATTACATATAGTGGTCATTATGTCAATGACACTTACAAAGGTGGTGAGACATGAGTGAGGCGTGTTGGGAGTGATTTGTTATTTTTTTAGCCTAATGGAGCTAGTTGAAGATGTTGATGGGGTAAACTCACAGAATCATGAAATCAAGTTGCATCCATTGTTTAGTCATGCCGTAAAGGTTTCAAGCGTTATTATTAGGCACGATGAAGATGTAGTAAGTATTTTGAGAAATGAGAGACTAGTTGTAGTGTTTGTGACAATTAAGGAATGAAATGCAAATGTTATGCTGCATGAAAAAAGTGTCCAACATAGTAATCACCTATAACAGAATTATAATGCTTCAAACATACCGTAGCATGCATTTTCTAACAAACAACAATGGCAATCACCTTTGACATATGCACATGAGTTTGAGTAGCCCAGTACATACATTAAGTGCTTTAAATGCTATTTGCACAATTCCAATCAAAATGTGCATCAAATAAAATACTTCGTTCTTGGCAACAAATGCAACCATCGCTTAGGAATGCAGTGGGTCCATTGCCATTCGTAAACAACAAAATGATGGTCGTAAGTGATGATGATGCATCTAATTAACTGGACAATGATTATGAAGAGGACGAATTACTGATTGGAAAGATGAGATGGATGATGGTTGTGAAGATCATTACATTGGCAGATATGATAACTATTTAGAGGACAGTAAGGGTGAGGACACGGACATTCCATATTGCAATCATGAAGATGACAGTACAGAACATGCCATAACTATTATGTTGGAAGAAGTTCAGTGTGATGACCATGCCACAACTGTTGTCTTAGAAGATGTTAAGTGCGATGACTCTATGTACGACAACCCTATTGTTGGAGACAACAAGATTCATTCGCCTGATGATAGTGATTAAGAGAGGGTAAAAACAAGGGTATCTCGTCAATGGATTATTCCAAGGACAAATAAGATATCCTTTTAAGCAGTTGCGACCAAGGAGCCCATATCAATCAATGACCACTTATATCGCCAAAAAGAGTTTCTATCGAAGGTCAAATTGAAACAAGCTTGAAGCATGTTGGCACTAAAAGGGCACTTCAAGATTAGAGTTAAAACGTCATGTCATACTCGTTTTGAGGTCTCTTGTAGGGACAAGGCATGCAAGTTCACTGTTCGTGCAACAAAGTTACTTAAGGGAGATTATTGGCAAGGTCGCACATTCTACAAAGTACACACATGTACTATTGATGGCTTGCAAGGTGGGTTCCAAACAACAAGTGCAAGGTTAATTGGTAGTAATGACACACTATTATTGGTCGCACATGACCAAGGATGTTGATGCATATGTCAAAGTGTGCCTTGTCTTCTAGTAAGACAAGGACAAGTAGTAACTTGAGCCATTGAAGTCACCAAATAGATCTTGGCAGTTTGTGTCCTTGGATTTTTTATTACTAACCTACCCAACGTAAATGGTTTTAGTGCTATTATGGTTTTGGTTGACAAGTTTAGTAAGTATGCAACCTTTTTACCTCTAACTAAATAGTGTCAACCAAAAAAGCTACCTAAGCATTCATGGAACAGGTGGTGAAGCTTTAGGGTTTACTAGAGAGTTTAGTGAGTGATCTAGATGGGTGGTTTATAGGCTGTTTGTAGCCCAAGCTCTTTAAGCTCTTAGGGTCCAAGCTTAAGTCCTCCACAAGCTTCCATCAATAGATGGGCGGGCATACAAAATGAGTCAACTGCCTACTTGGGGTGTATTTGTAGTACCACACAACACATAGTGTAATTAGTCAAGACTGTTCAATGTTGTGTAGTTCGCATATAACTTACAAGAAGGTGACCTCATAATTGTGAAGTTGCATCTTATCCTTATTGACCAAGAGCTACATAAGGGCCTAACAAGATGCTATAAGGGACCATTCTACATTTTCGAGAGGATAAGGCACACTATTTACAAGTTTGAGTTACCACTAAAACCTAAAATTCACCTTGCGTTTCACATGAGCATGTTCAAGTCGTATCATGGTAACCCCCAAGATCCTAATTGAGGAGTGAGTCAGAGGCTTTCAATAGAAAACCTTGTATCAAATGATAGGGAGATTAAGGAGGTCCTCGCTAAGTGTGTGTTACAGAGGAAAGCCTACCATTTGCAACATTAGTACCTAATTTGATGGAAGCGAGAGCTTGAAAGTCAGGTGAGTTAGAAACTAGCCCAGTTGCTATGGTAGTTCAAGGAGTCAGTGGACCATTTCCATGAACAATAAGCAACAAGGGAATTGTCAAGATAGTTGGGGGAGAGTGTCACACCTATTTTGTCTCTTTGGTCATCCTAGCTTGATGATGGGTGTTTTGGCTCAAGGAAAACCTAGATTTCCAACTCAGATATAGGCTATGGTGCACAGCACGCAGGCTAACTGCATGAGATGCATAGGCTAGCTAGACAGGTGGCTAGTCATTGCTTGATAGTTGGGCATTGGCCCAAAAGTGTGTCAAATTGCTAGAAACGAGCCCTAACAGCCCCTAATTGTTGGGAAACCCCTTGTAATGACTAAACGCATCTTTTTCCTATAAAAACCCTTTTGGGGACTCCATTTTGCACCTAATGATGCTTATACATGATTTTTTTTTAATGAAAGCTCTCTTATTGTTTTGAGTTCACAATCTCTCTTCTTGCAATACTTTCTTTGTGGTTGTGAGTCGGGCAAAAACCCATAAGTGCATGTGTGCGACCCATTCTTAGCAATTGGTAGTATCGTCGATTTTACCACACAAGTGCACTTATTGTAAACGAATAATATAGTTAAAAATAGAGTGTCAATCCCATAAAGAATTGAATTAAACGTCTTTGCTAAGTATTAAAATTAAAACACCTTAATCTTATCCAAATAATCAAATTTAAACTACTAGAAAATCAAATAAACTAAAATCAAAACTAAAACTGAAAGCAAAAGTCACAATTTAACTAGAATCAAATAATCAGGTAGGGTCGAGGTTGACTTAGCCACCAAAGTTGCCCCATGAAAGCATGTTTAACTGTCACATGGTGTGTTAGGACAAAACCCTGTGACATGAGAGTTCTAGAAGAACTTAATTAATCTTTTTTATTTTATTTCTAAATTATTTTAATTTGGTTAAAAATAAATATATGATAACAAATAAGTGAAATTTGATTGGATACTCCATGAGCTTTGTATTTATGCAAATGGGGTTTAGTTGGAATCCAAAGGAACTAGAAAAATTGAGTTCAAGGCGCACTTTTTAATAGATGCTACCTTTAGGACTTATTTCTCCCCACCACTTGAAATGCAAAAAAGAATTGTACGAATAGCCTTAGCGATAAAAAAAGGCAACGTTTAACTTTGTCTTGCACTTTACAAGAATAGGTCGCTAAATACACTTAAGGGTTTGCAAAGTTGTTTGCCTTAGAGCCTACTTAAGTCTACTTTCTGCAATAAGTTGATTATAAGGAATTTGGACTTTTTTGGTACATGATGGGAATTGAAGTGTTTATATTTATTTTCAGAATATCACACTTCTCTTATTCTATCTTGTTCTACTCTTATCTTATTTGTTTTGGTATGTCAAAGTGGTTGGCAACAAGCCTTTTATAGACTTGTAAGTGTATCTTTTTAAAGGACACAACTATTTCATCAGGGTACCTCTATGTCTCAAAGACACCTTTACATGTTGCAAGACATAATCCTTGGATAAAGGTCTTGTTTCAATAATTGCTTTATGAAAAGACAACCATTTATTTCACTAAATATAACCTTTGAGTTACAATATAAAAAGATAACTTTTAATATCCTAACTTTTGAGCTATGATGTTTTT
Organism: Theobroma umbraticum; assembly: GCF_002168275.2. Lineage (NCBI taxonomy): Eukaryota > Viridiplantae > Streptophyta > Magnoliopsida > Malvales > Malvaceae > Theobroma > Theobroma umbraticum. The sequence goes on from NW_018397282.1 coordinate 994,583, forward strand.
CAATTGACTCATAACTTTTGGATTTAAAAGTATTTTTCTAATATGTCACTTTATTAAGAGATATAACTATTCAAATGAAAAGCCACTTACAATCTAATATTCATACTATATATGTCATACTATGTGACATAACATTTCCATTGATATGACTTTTGAATAGTTTTAACATTTTATATGAAAAACCATAACTTTTCATTTACAACTTTTCATATGAAGAGATATATTTATTTTATTTTGAAAATACACCAACACTTTGATTGGCCGGAGTTATGTGTCTTTATTTTGCTTCGTCAAATGGCTTGAAAAATTTTCAATTAAAATATTTAGCAACAATTAAAAATTTTAACTAGTCACTGAATAAAATTTAAAGAAAACATTTTAAAAGCATGTCATACGTTTTAATTGGCTGAAAAATTTTTTATTCTACATAAAGAAATCAATATATAAGAAAATTATTCATTTGTAAACTTTTAGAAACTGAATCACTGATATATAAAATAATAATCTTTTATATATATTACTCAGGTAAGGTGCGGTATCATTTTCCAAGGAAGATGGTTAACATTTGTGCTTGGGAGGTCTGTGTAATTTAATTGGGTGGCAAATGGATGGCAGTGTAGCTTGAGCCTAGAAAGGACTCCCGGCTGGTTGCAGAAAGAGATAGGCCAATCCTTGTGGCTCCTCTCACTTGGAGTAGCTCGAGAGAATAGTTATAAAAATAAAACGACAAGAATAAGAGAAATGTGTATAGTGTATTATATTATTAAGTCTAAGTCTAAAAGCAAAAAGGACGAGTAATAAAGCAAAAGACAGCCCAACATGCGAGTCTGTAATCTGTATTTATTATTAAACGATCCCTCTGTCGTTGAGCGGATAAGCTGTCCCTTTTGTCTCTCTCGGTTTCTCCTCACAAAATATTCCAATCTGCTACTACTCTCTCCTTCTGAATTTATATCTCCCACTCTCTACCTTCCTTCATCACAAATATTTAGAGATTATGGGGTCGAGGGCAAGAAGGAAGCAGAGATGGTGCACACAAACACTAACGCCTTTAATGGAAGGGCCAGACCCTGAAATGCAAGAAGAAGGAAACAAGAAGGAGAGCTCTTGGGAAGTGATCCGAGAATGGTTTCGAACACAAAAGGGGTTGTCGGCAAGTAATTTTCCAATGTCTTTATATGGAAACAATAGTATTCCTGCCAAGAGTCAAGATTTAAGGCTTTTGCTTGGTGTCTTGGGTTGCCCCCTCGCCCCTATTCCTCTAGTTAATCACCCAATTCATCACATTCGGGTCAAAGACATTCCTATTGTAAGTTTTTGAATGCATTCATCGTGTTCTTTAATTTCATGTTCTATCTTACTTCAAGGACACCGTCGTTTTCCGTTTCCATTTTCTTTCTAAAGAAGAAACTTAAGAAAATATGTGTTTGATGAACACATAGGAAACTTCGACGGCGCATTACATTATACAGCAATATTTGGCCGCTACGGGATGCTTGAAACAGCAGAAATGTGCGAAAAGCATGTATGCAACAGGAAGCGTGAAGATGATTTGTTGTGAAACGGAGATTTCCTCAGGCAAGAATGTGAAAAGTTTGGGAACAAGAAGTGGAGAAAGTGGATGCTTCGTTCTTTGGCAAATGTTACCAGGGATGTGGTCCCTTGAGCTGGTCGTTGGAGGCAACAAGGTGATTGCCGGCAGCGATGGGAAAACTGTCTGGCGACACACATCTTGGCTTGGCACGCATGCAGCCAAGGGACCCCAACGACCCTTGCGTCGCACAATCCAGGTACTCTAATCATTGATGATTAAAGATTCATTAATTAATCATATAGTTTCTATTGAAAGATCCATGTCTACTAAAGCAAAAACGACCATTGTCATCTTGAGGATGAGATTATTAGATAACCAATTAATCATGCAATGCAATGTATCGCTAACTGAGTTCCAAGTCCACCACAAAAATAGAACCATGAAAGTTTACTAATTAATTTGCTTTCCATTTAGTATATATGATAAACTTTAGTTTCAAAAGGACAAAAATAAAAAGAATATCAAGGAAGCAAAGCCTAGGTAGCATTAAATTCAAAAATTTCCTTCTTTACCAAACAAAGACAGTGATGGAAGAACAAGATCACAATCCCAAGGAAATGGAATAGAACTGACAATGATGGAGAAACTGTCTCATGCTTTTAGCAGAGACATTTTCTTTTCTTTTGTACACTATCTGAGTTAGGGAAAGGCACGTGATTGTCTCTGTTGACATCATCTATGATCACGTACATCCAATAATACCATCACCTTCTTGGGATTGCCACTCATACTTTTGCTTTAACTTTATCTTTTTGCTCTTTAGTGAATAGTGCTGGATGTGTTGCATTATTATAGCTCCTTTGCTTTTCTGGGCTTTCCCTCCCCTTCTTTATATATTTTCTGCTTATTCCCCAATCACGCCCTTTTCTTTTTTAGATTCTTTTTCTCTTTTTATTGTCCAATTTTTGGGAATGCTACCAAATCTCGGCGGATACGATATTTGGCCTTTTTATATATGAGATAACTCCTAGTTCATACTCACAAGGTTTATGGTCTCGAAGCTGCATGAGTGGGTCATATCGAAAGTATGACACTAATTGCTATCCAAGAGAGAAGAAAGAATCAAGACTTTTACCATTATGCCCTCTTAAGAGGACTTTCTTACCTTTTGAATCTCTTGGTATGACAGAAGAAATCATTAGTTAATTAATTCGTATGAAATGCTCAAAATTATGGTATGTGTAATAAATCCAGGGACTAGATCCAAAGACAACAGCCAGCTTATTTGCTAAAGCGCAATGCCTGGGCGAGAAACGAATAGGGGAGGATGAATGCTTCGTGCTCAAAGTATGCGCGGACCGTGCAGCCGTGATGGAACGGAACGAAGGGCCAGCGGAGGTGATAAGGCATGTGTTATACGGCTACTTCTGCCAAAAGAGTGGTCTGTTGATATACTTGGAGGACTCCCACCTGACCAGGGTTCATACACAAGAGAATGAATCTGTGTACTGGGAAACTACCATAGGGAGTAGCATTGGAGACTACAGGGATGTGGACGGAGTGTTGATTGCGCATCAAGGAAGATCTATCGCCACAGTTTTCCGATTTGGGGAGCTGTCCATGCAGCACAGTAGGACTCGGATGGAAGAAGTTTGGAGAATTGATGATGTTGTTTTTAATGTCCCGGGCCTCTCCATCGACTCTTTCATTCCTCCTGCTGATATCTTTGACAATGTTCATTCCCCTTCACTATAACTAACATCAACACATCTATATCTATATATATGCTTTATTCTTGTTCTAATTTGCAGAGAAAATACATTGTTGCTGGGGTTCATGCTGTATCTTAAGCTTAATTTCGATTAAGTGTAGTTTGTAGTTCGTTTCCAAACTCATTAAGCTCGTAAAAAGAATGACAAAAATTCATGGTTGGAGTGGAATAAGGAATTTTCTCTTTTCTTTTCCTATGTTTTTTTTCCTTCTCTCCTTGTCAGATGTAATGTTTTAAATCACTTAAAGAAGTGTATTAAATACCAATTTTCTTGATAAGGGCATGTGCCAACTTTTCTTTTTTGAAATTGGTGGAAAAGGGATTCGAATTTTGTTCATGCATCAGCTTATGATTCAAATGCTTGAATGGGTGCCATCTAACTTTTTTATTATAATTTTTTCTTAACATCTATGCCCATATATCTCGTAACCCATAGAAATAATAACTAAAAGTTTATTAATCAATCTCAATTCTGTAAGCTTACATTTTGATAGGTAAATCACAATCAACACTTTAATATATTCTAAAACTATATATTTTCTTTCTTCTTAAAATACAATTTTGGCATTCGAGTATTCGACTTAAATAGATAGATATATTCACCTTAAAGATTTGGTGATTTGAATCTTCTATACCCCAATTAAAGAAAAAAACAAACATGCATGGTTTGGTTGGAGCATTTGGTTACTTACTAAGGCTCTGTCTAGTAAGGTTGAAAAGTTTTTTTTTTTAAAAAAAAATTCAATGTTTTCCCCCTTTAGAAAAAAAGAAAACTTTTATAAACGTAAAATGTTTTACGAGTCAATAAAAAAATTATATTGACCAGCGTAAAATGTTTAATGCCCTTCTCGAATATAAGATATTTTCGATTTGCTTTTTCCCCACTCTGAGATTGATCCCATGAATCAAAAAATAACCAAATATCATTATTTGTTATCGCTTTATTTATTGTTATTTAATAACAAAGAAATCATTTTTATTCAATTGTTTTTTCCAAAGTATGTAATTTTAATGTTAATTGCCAAAGTCAAATTTGACTTTGAATTTTAAGATTACAAAAATAAGTAAAGGAATAAAATAACCCAAAACACTAGGTATCCAAGTTGGGGAAATTGCATACATCAACCCTCCCACATACTAAAATTAGTTCGTAGACATTTGGACAAACTTAGCCCACCTCTTAGCTCATATAAAGTTATCCAACAATGGCAGCTGTCTACATTTTACCCTATTTTCACGTAAATTCTGTCTGGAATAAACAAGTCCTCAATTCGAGAGGTCTCTGTGCTCATGTATTTTATTCAATTTGGTAACTGTACTTCGCTTTGAAACAATTTAATCACTCGATTTTGAAAATTGCTCTAATTGAATTCTTCTCTCTAGCAGTATCCAATTTAATGGTTAAATAAGATGACATCAACACTGACACGACACATTTTTGCTAATGTGCAGTGTGGGTAGATGACATGCTAACAGGTAGTACCACGTCACCTATTGAGTTCGGGTTGCTGACGTGGTACTATCACGTCACCATTAAGGCTTAAGTTGTTGACGCTGTACTACCACGTTAGCATGTTAAAGTGGCGTAACCTGTTAAGAGGCTGACATATATGTGGCAGGCCAAGAGACTACCATGTGGCACGTTAGGATGCTACCACGTTACTTTCTTTTTCTCCAAAATATGATGTGCTCTTGCTGGGATTCAAACTGAAGATCTCTAACAAGTACACCAAGGTACTTACAATCATGCCTAAGCCCTTGCTTTAAATAGTTTCTTACTTTTATTTGTTTTTCTTTCTTTTTTTTTCTAAAACTACACCATTTTGGAGCATTCTTAGACCTTGAAAAACCCGAGCTATAGGAAAGAGAGAGAAAGGAAGGAAAAAATAAGAAAGAGATTCTTTTATAGCTAAGGTTTAGGGTTTTTGAGAAAAAATGCTATACCATTTGTTAGAAATTATTTGTTTTTCCTTTTTTTTTTTGCTAAAACTGCATCATTTTAGAGTATTTTGACACATTCAGAAAGATAAACCAAATAATAAATTATTAAAAACAAGGGCTTAGACATGATGGTAAGCACCTTGGTGCATTTGTTAGAGGTCCTAAGCACATCATATTTTGGAAAATAAGAGAGTGACGTGGCAATATCCTAAAGCATGCCACATGGCAACCTCTTAACATGCCACACCACTTTGACATGGCACTACCACTTCAGCATGTCAAGTGACATGGCAGTGTCACATTAGCATGCCATCTACCAATGCTACAACATTAGCGAAAACGAATGATGGCAATGCTGATGTCATCTTATTTAATGGCTAAATTAGATGTCGTTAGGGAAAGAGACTAAATTGGAGTAATTCTAAAATCGAGAGACTAACTTACTTCAAATTGGAGAACAAAGACTAAATTGAATAAAATACATAAGTATAGGGACCTCTTAGTTATTTTTGACCTAATTTAACATGTCGATATTAATGGATTCATCAATATGTTCGAAGTGTTTAGCTGCTCGTGCAGACCATAATTACGTGTCCGAACCTATATACTTTATATTCCCACACCTAGACAAAAATGCAAAAATTTTATGCATAAATAAATTTATACTAAACCAAGATCTAACATAGTAGGAATTTAGAACATAAAACGTACCTAATTTTTGATTCATAGTTTAATAGTGGAAATAATACAGCAGAAATAATACTGACCATATTAATTATTGGTAAGTGCACTAGGATTTTCCTTTCTTTTTCTTTATGATTCTCTAATGGTTGAGATTTTTATGTCATTGTAAACAAGTGAGAGGACCTTTATTTAATGGATCCCTAATTCCACCCATCATAGGATTTAGGGTTTCTTACACAAGCTTACACTTTTAAGCCCACATATAACATTGGTGTCTAGCTTACTTTATTAGATCAAAGTGTGGACCATAATATTGTCCCTTTATCAAGGCCAAACTATCTTAACCTTATTTTGTTAAAATACAAAAATAAATAATATAAGTCCACAAAAGAATTTTACTGAAAAATCTAACAATCTCCCACTATGACTACATTATTTAAATTTAAATTTTAAAAAAAATTTATTGAAATCGACTTATAGGCTAAGACAACCAAAAACTTTATAGGTCCAATTAAAAAATAACAAATTGGTCTTCAGACTACTCCAAGTACCGATCTATCTGATAAAATTTTGTGATATAGAAAAATAGTAGTAACTATATCTACAAAGATATAGCGTCAACTTTATAATACTTCTGATTCAATTTCAAGTAACGCGTCCAGTTTAAATTCTCTAAATTAGCAAGATACAAAAAATTAATAGATTCCAAACAATCGAAGTCAATAATGCGCTCGGGCATTACCCTTCGTTTGGTGAAGTTGTCGCTAAATTTCTAGGCATGTGATGGATGAGTGAAGTTGTGAAGGAAAGAACTCCCATCCAAGAAGAGAAAGACCCAGCTCCAGTAGAGCCACTAGGTGCCCAATTAATGATTGCCTTGGTTCATTTGGCCCTTTGACTCATGGTAGGGTTTTAGGAAATGTGAGGGACTTTGGACGAAAGCTTCGGTGGAAAGGTTAAGATTATGGGAAGAAAAAACTGAGAGTTTCGAAACTACAAACGATAAAGGTTAAGATTATGGGAAGAAAAAACTGAGAGTTTCAAAACTGCAAACGATAAATATGTATGCATTTTGGGTAAATGGTTTAATGAAATGTTAGAGTTAAAAGGCTGAAAAAAAGGGGAAAATCACTTTAATCAAATGAAAAATCATGAAAGATAAGGTTAAGTTGAGAGTATTTGAAAGAGAAATAGTCGTGGGTTTAGGAGATCCAAAAAAAAAATAATGAAAAATGAAAAATCCCATGCTTTATACAAACTAAACACATAACCTCTTAAAGCCCTATCAACTAATCACACAATGACTAAAATCCATTCATACAATGCATATTTTGCATCACACAATGCATACCAGCCAGAAACGTAATGCCCTATCAACAGATCTCGCCATCTGTCGATAGATTTTTTAACCATTGAACAGTCATTTTAGTCTCAGGTTCAACTCTATCAATAAATAGAACTATATATCGATAGATTGTGCCTTTGCCTTTTTATCCATGTGGCCCATTTATCAATAAATGCGGAATATATCGATAGAGGATATGCCCTCTAGATTAGGGAAAGGGAAATTGCAATTGGCACGATATCTATTGATAGGTTCCTAGACTCTTTGATTTGCAAAATTTATCAGGCGATCATTTATCAATAATTAGTTGAATATATTGATAAATTTTCATCCAAATTGCTTGCCATACTTCTTACAAAATAGTCAAGTAATGCTAACCAACTAGTCATGCAATGGCCTCTCAACGAGTCATGCAATGAAAGAAAACTAGTCACGTAACACCTGAGTCACATAATGCCTACCATCTAGTAACACGATGCCTTATCAACTAGTTACTCAATGACTAAAACTCAGTCACGCAATGCCTACTTCATGCAATGCCTTTAAAACTAGTCACAAAAATCCTTTCAAATCTAGTTACACAATGCACTATTTCAAGTTATGATCATTATTTGATAAGAAAATTGAAATCTGGGAATTTTTGAAAAAAAAATTAAGAGTGGAAGGGACAGGAAAACTAAACCCACCCAAACCCTTAACCTAGATTTACTCTATTAGAAGCATCCCTAGTCAGTGACACTTTAATCCCATGTTCTAGTCATTAAAAGCATCCCAAGTTAGTAGCTTTTTAATCCCATGTTTTGGTCATTATAATTTATAGAAGCAATAGAACAAAGACTGATTTTTTCATGATAAAGAATGTACATTATCGATTAGAAAAAATAAACATGGTTACAAACTTAAGTGTCAACACTATTAGGAAAAATAAAAAAAGTTACAAACTTAGGTGTCAACACCATTCCCAAAAATCTATAGGGCATAACTTTTCCTAAAGCCTTCAATGGTGTTTGCCTTTAAGGTCTAGTCAACCATACCGATCATCCACTGCATAGTAGTGATTACCCAATCTGCGTAATTGTGCCCATCTTTCTATTATGGGGTTTGTCCATTTAATACCTAACTCATTCACATCCAAGATCGTTTTTTATGACTCAGCCGTCAAAGTACCTAGTTTGGTGGCATATAATGGGAAATAATGTCGTTAGGGGACCCATCTGCTCACCAACCAAGCCAGACCAAATTGTAAATCAACAACTGTATAAGGAGTCAACAAACGTCATACTTCAGTTCACCAAGTTGATTTGCACTAGAACCTAATGGCCATCAAAATGGCACGATACCTAAATGGAGTCAACCTCGTGCCATGGCAACCCCTACAGCTAACTCCCACCCTTTGCATACTCAAGTAGATGTTCTAGCAAAACCATCTCTGTTAGCTTGAATTTCTTATCAAACAGTGGAGGTCTTATTCCACGACTCAATCCAACAAATTCAACTGTGAGTTAAGTTTCATTCAATAGTTAGACATCATGTACTAAAACCCTTAACAAATATTTTAATAATTAAAATTCATTAAAATATACTTACATAGAAGTTGGTATCAAGAATGCATATTTTCTACTTGTACAGTTGAGGATGGTGCTCAAGCGCAAGCTTACACACGATGCTGATGCATGCGTCAATGTGTTGGCTGTCCAACCACTCATCTTGCATCTCAAAACAACAACAAAATTCAAGGCACTTCTGCCCTTCGATGCCTTGAATGTTAACCCTACACGTATAAAATACCAGCGTCAAAAGGTCGATGGATTCAATAATTTCGAACCGTTAAGCCTAATATCAACTAGTCTTGTTCATTTTACCTAGCTTGCTCGTTTTTCATGAAGCGTTCGTATTTGTCCTTCAATGCATCCTTTGCTTTGCGTTAGACTAATAATGGGTTAACGTATGGGCTCGGAAGGTATTTGTTAGCCATCTTCACATGTGCATCTTCGACCAAAGGTAGAGGTGGAACCTCAGGAGAAGGTTTGTATTGAGGAGCCTCAAGTGGAGTTAGGATACGAGCAGGATGTGGGGCAAGTGTAATTTGACTACACATAGGACGTGAGGCCTCGGTTACAGTTAAGCTTTCAAAAGCAACTTTGAACAAGGTAGCAGGAGATGAGCTTTGAGCCAAAGCAATTGGGTCATTTATACCAATTTGTATGAGGCAATAGTAAGTTGTGCGCCTCATCATCATCAACAACAAAAGGAGCAACAGGAGCTTCAGCAACACCATGAGCCTTAATAGTAGCAAGATGGGCATTAGCCTTCTCGTTCCTAGTGTGCCTCCATTTAATGCCTCCTCTTACCACCCTTTTCTCATTATGTTCCATGATCTTCCTCTTTTGCTTAAGATCGAATTTTACCCGACCCTTTAACTATCATAATGGAATGTATTGCTGCCCCTTGAATAGATTGACATCAATGTCGGCCCAATATGCATTCAACATCTCTTCTGTAATTGGCTCCAATGTCTCGATTGTGCACAATTGCACCAAAACATACATTGCCATTAGGTTGAAAGGTAATTAACATACGCCAAAAAAAGCATTTAAATTAAATAAAAACAATATGGTTTTTTTCCTCACCCTATCATCTCTCTCCAAATCTGCAATCTTGTTATGGATGCCTATGGGTCTCTCATCATAATGTCATTTAAGCATTCTTGAATACACATCTTCAGACTAGTGTCGAGTTCCAAACCACCTTTGGATCTCTAGAATCATTTCCAACACCCAAAACTACACATCAATTGTAAAACATTTTAATCACCAAATAAAATCTTACATGTAAAGGAAAATGGAAATCATTAGGGCACAATACCAGAAAGGCCCATACAAATTTATGTAAGAGGTAACATTTCTTTTCTTCCGCTCCCACTACTAGAGGTTGGAAGCCCCTCAACAAATAACCCATGGTCAGACTCCATATGCAGTTACCCCATGGGAATGCATTCCACTGGTCAATGTTCTCGACCAGTGACAACAACCACAGAATCACTGATCATCTGTAGTTTTGACTAAATGAAACATTATTCGTGATCAAGACAAAGGCAATCTTTGTCCCATCTCCATCCTACTGAAATTGCCCTTTCTTGAACGTCTCTAACACATGTTGTAGCTTCACGTCCCTGAATGCTCCCTAATATTGCTTGTGAATTACTTCGGGGATGGCCTAGTAGGGACTTGAAATAATGACTGGCATGGTGATAAACTTGAGTCCTATCACCAAGCAGAACTCACGCTTTGAGAATTGAACCTTGGTCTTGCCTGTGGTAAACCATAACTCACCCTTAATGGCACCGTGTTGATTGATTCCGTGCAGCAGTAAATTGTGCATGAGACTGGTGCAAAATAAACTCTTTTTTTATTCAACGTCCATCAAATTCTCCAAGCATGTTTTCTTCATTTCTTCCGACTCATTTTCTTTCCACAGCACCTCACGTATTACATGCAGCTACATCAACTTATAGTGGATGTTAATACCAGCGTTGATGCTCCATTGTTCCTTTGGCATACAAAGAAAAGCTTCCACGTTCTCTTACTCTGTTCCTACTCTAGCCATCTACAACATAAAACAGATAACATTTTCATTTTAGTAGATATGATCAATGAAGATTAGAAAAAACAATAACTAGTTCTTACTATTTTTGCATACCTAAAATAGAATAATTGAAGCATGTGTGAAGCATGGATTATTAATTAAATCAATAGATACATGTTAAAGCAGTAAAGTTGAGCCAAAAAAATATAAAATCCATGTAATGAAGGTAATGCAATGCCATACAGATAAAATTCACGCAATGCCATATAGATAACAATCACGTAATGCCATACATATAACACCCACGTAATGCCATACAAATAACAATCACATAATGCCATACATATAACACTCACACACTTTCATACAAATAATAGTCATGTAATGCCTTATAGATAACAATCATGTAATAACCTATATATAACAGTCATGCAATGCCAAACACATAATAGTCACGCAATGCCCGATCAAGTAGTCATGCAATGACTTACACTCAATCACGCAATGCAAAAAACCCCTAAACGAAATGCCTAAACCGATCACACACACCTAAAGTGACACCATGCCTAAAACCAGTCATGCATAAGGTGTCAACCACTCACACAAACCCTCAATGACACAATACCTTAACTCCTAAACCTAATTCCTCTCAACCAATCACGCATGCCTATCAACTAGTCACATATGTCATGTCATCATTTGAGCCAATAACCACCAAAAATACCAAATTTAAATTTATATTCAACAATGTCAAACAATAAGAATATCGACATAAACAAGCAATATGTCTACGTTTATGCTCAAAAACCATAAATGAAGAACATGAAGAATAAGAATAGCCCTAAACCTTTCTCCACATGGTTAAAAATAAAAATATATGCCTACCTTTCTACACAGAATGTGAACTACCTCTTATTGCTTAAAATGTGAATTACCTTTACGCAAAAAACCACTCCAAAATGCTTCTATCATTGCTCAAAATGCTCAACAGTTGACTCGGCAAGGAATGCTATCTCGAGAATGCTTTGTAGGGAGATGTATAGTCTGTCGATGAGAACTAAGGAGTTACAAAGCTTGTAAACATATTTGAACCAAACATATGGGTCGAGTTAATGCACAGAACCAAACATATGGGTCAATTTCATTAACGGTAATTTTGTCCAATTTTTATTTCTCTTCTCTAAAAATAATTAAAATTATTAGAAGGCTTATTTTTAAAAATGCCTTCTACATGATGCCTATTTTTGAAATGAACTCTAGTTTCTATTATATTAATGAAGTAGTAATAAAAAAGAAAGCTTCGCTAAACAAAATAACATAAATAAGTAAATCAATGCAGTGAAAGATGTTTCTACCCAACAAGTTTATAGTTGTAAAATCAAAGAGATTAAATTTCATGAAATTCGCTCATTTAGTACTATAAATATAGTACTCTTTTAAGTCAATTGACACGTATATTATGATCTAATAGATGTTAACTTAGTTTTGAAATTACATATAAATCAAATAAAAAGATAACATATATAATTAACTTAATTGTGTATTACTTTTCTAAATTTCTGTATTAGACAATAAGGTGATAAGTAGACTGGTTTTTATTCTATTGAGGCGTTTTGGGGGCAAGGCTACATTCCTTGCAGCCCTCATTGATCTCTTTAAGGTCACTTTTGTATCTTTGATGCATAATAAAATTCTTTTTAATCAAAAAAAAAAAAGCCAAGTTACCCTTCCTATAAATAGGAATTTTAATCCCACAATGAAGTTGATTTTATCTTTTAAATTTTCTTTTTAATTTGACATGCAATGAAAAGAACATGTCACCTTTTTTTTCTTAACATAATTTCCTTTTTCCCTATACAGTGAGTGTGAGAAAAGCTAATATATATATATATATATATATGACAATTATTTGAGTTGATGTCATATGGTAAGATATCCCCTTCATATAAACCAAATGATATAAACATATATCAAAGACAGGTTAGTTTTCAAATTCCCCTTTCCTAGAAATTAGAATTTGAGATGTACCACAAAAAAATAGAATTTGAGTTATTTATGTTTTCATGTACTATTGTATGTCTAAATAATAATAATAATAATAATAATTACTCCTCCAACTAGTAGGTGCCACAGATGCTTTCTATTTTTTTACATTATTTCAATTTAGTAATAACAATTACTTCCCACAATATATCATTTGAAGTTCAATCTTGTGTTAATTTCATCATCTTTTAAAACAGTTAAAATCTTTTTAGCAAAATTGATTATATCCATTCGTATCTATAGGACACACATATCCATGCATATAAATTATTAATTTTGTATAAGTAAATGATGATTAGAAGTATATTAAATGTAATAGACAAAAATTAATTGAAAGGATTTGACTTTCTCTCTCTCTCTCTCAGTTACAATTAATATTATATATGGTTGTATTTTGTATTAACATTTAAAAAATTGAGCATTGGGGATATTTCTAAGCTCCATGCAGAGTTGATATATATAGAGATGTTCAACCATAATTCCTGGCAATAGTACCATTACCATGCAAACTTGGCTCAAATGATAGAACCATGACTTAAACTCAAGTTCCATTGCTATTGAAGTTAAAAACCATAGCTGACATAACCTGGCCCACCCTCAACTTGGGCTTTCATGCCATATATATAGGTAAGGCCTTTTTGCTTTTTAATCCAATTCCGGCCTGGAACCAATAGAATCACAGCTTGGGGCTGGCTTGATATTCCAAACTCAATTTGGCCACTGCCATGCCTGGGATCAGTTATTCTTCATTAATTTTTCTATAAATTTAAAATGGTATCATTTGAATTCCAGCATGCATGCTCAACTCGTTTATCCTTGCCCTTCTTGTCCTTTGATTTAAAACGATATGCATAGTGCTTATATTGGAATCCATAATGGAAGTCCATCTGTTCCACTATTTTACCAATGAATTTTACATCAAATCTGCTATTTTCTAGTTCTTTTTTCATTAATTATTCTAGACAATCCAAAACAGCAGGGGTGGAGGGTCATGCCCAAAATTTTTGAAAATTTTTACTTAATATATATATATTTTAATTGTTATGAAAAATAGTATATTTATGGGGTTGTGGCCCCTCTAAAATGTTTGAAATTTTTTATTTATTATATATTTTTATACACTCAAAATAATTTTTTATTTATTAAGTTATATAAATAAAAAATAATAAAATAACTCCACAAATTCTACTCAACTTTACCCTAAATCTTAATTAAGTTTCTTCACACCTCTTCCTCTCTCATTCCTTTTCTCTTTCTCTTCATTTTTGTCTTTTATTTTAACTTTACTCTCTTTTATGTAACTTACAATTGAAACACATTTCATTCTTTAGAAGAGATTTATGAGCTTGGACAAGGACTACGCACCACTATTGTGTGAAACTAAGAAGAGATAAAGTTTTCTTTTTTCTTCTTCTTTTTATTTATATTATTTAACTATTTATATATTTAACCATTGTGTGAAATTTTACACATCGTATTTATGCATTACAGTTTATATTTAGTATTTTAAGTTTAAATATAAATAAAATAAGAATATTAGATGTTGGCAGCATTAATTTTTTTAAGAATTCATTAAAGTATGAGTAAGTTGAAAACAATTGACAAATTCTTTGAAAGAAAATATATAAATCTATCAAATTAGATTTATACACTTGAGACACCAAGCCTAATAAAAATTGTGAAAAAAAGACTTCGAAAATAATTGGATGATGAGTTTATTGTAGATAATTTAGTTGTTTATAACGAAAAAATATTACTAGCTAGCTTTTTCAATACAAAGTCAATAATTGATGAATTTGAATCTATGAAGCATTGTTAAACACAACTTTCATAAAAGACCGTTATAAATCTTTCTTCTCTTATTCTTTTTTATTTACATGTTATATAAAATTATCTATTATGAATCCTTTTATTATTGATTAAATTCAATATATTAGTTTTGAAAATTTTTAGTCTTTATTCCTTTTCGTCTTTGGCTCCCCCAACAAAAATTAGCTAGCTTCACCCCTACAAAATGGCAATTCATTAGTAAAGCTTGTAACATTTTTGCTCTAAAACTTGGGTCCAAGAAGAAAAAGCTAAAAAGCAACCATCATGTAGAAACAAACATTGACCCACCTTTGATTCATAGAGTCCCTGGCCTAAACAATATCCTATAAAATATAGCACATATATTGGTTTATAACACATATACTATGGAATCACGAAAAACAAATCACACCAAAAAATTCAATCTCTCAGTAAGACAAATTATGATAATTATCACTATTAATTCATTAAAATCTTTTTTTTAAAAGAAGTGTTATGAACTATGAAAATATAGGCTCCAATTGCTATTTAGTAGATATAGGATAAAAAAAATTCAAGTCCAAACCACATTAGCAAATACCAACTTGCTTAAAAGCTTAAGAGAGAGAGTAAAAGGAAAGGAAAGGAAAAAAAACAAAGAAATTCATCACTGATTATCCTCAAACTTTACTACAACTATTTGACGCATTTAAGCACCATTTTCTATCGCCAATCAACATGTATTTAGTAGTCTCCCAAAGCTCACCTTTTGGACAACTTATATCACATACATACAACAAAGAAGCAAAACATTGCAAGAAGAACCACATGAATAGTATGGTTTGAACCATCTCTAATCATGGTCATGTTAATGTTAGTCTTCACACCTGCTTCAGCTTTAATAATGGTGATTTCCTATCATAAAATAAGAACTCATAACAAAGGTTCCTTACTTCAAACCAAGCTAGCTAATGATCCCTATCAACTTCTTCTGCTAGGTGAATAGTCAAGCATCCGGGTTTGAACCATCTTTGATCATGGTTAGGGATGGTAATGGGTACCCAATCCAATTATATAAGATTAGGGTACTTTATAATCGAGTTCGGGTACCACTCCTTGGGTACCCAATACTCGAACTCAATTACTTTTTTTTTAATTTTATGTAATCAAATACAAATCTATATTGTTAATTAAATTAATTGATAAAACTATGATTATTAATTAATTCCCAATATATTTTAATACCTATACTCTATTTATTGTGTTAATTTATAAAGAATATAATTACTATTATATATATACTTTTAGTATATATACTTTAAACATATAAACATACTTACTTTTTATTTTGTATTAACTTTATAAAAATTATAACTTATAAAATTATTAATTATAATAAATATACCTTTGTTTCTGTAAACTTATAAAATATATACTTAAAAAGAAGTTGCTAGGTTAGAACAGTTTTGAAACCTAGTTATTTTTTTTCATTTCATGTCATTTATAACAAACCAATATAGTTAATTAAACTGTTTATATTGTTTAAGTTGTTGTTTGGATCTTTGTTGTTAGTTATTTAAGATGATATTTGAGATATTTATTTTTATTATTTAAGTTTAAATTTTATTGTTTGTGTGTTTTTATAATTTTAATTATTAGTGAATTACATGGAATATGGATGTAAATATTATTGTATATAAATACGAGTACGGATTCAAGTTCGGGTAATCAAATATCCATAAAGAGCATTTTAATAATTTTTTTACATAATCGGGTTTAGGTAATTATCGGATAATGGGTATGTATTAGGGTCCAGGTTAAGGTAGTAAATTTAAAAAATATTCGGATAATTATAGGGTTCGAGTATTCTATTTATTAACCGAGTTCAGGTTTGGGTACCTCAAAATTAGCAGGTACATTACCCGTTGACGTCCCTAATCATGGTCATATTAATGTTGTTCTTCACCCTTATTTCAGCTTTAATAATGGTGATTTGCTGTCATAAAATGAGAACACATAGCAAGGGTTCTTTGCTTTAAACCAAGCTAACTGATGATCCCCATCTACTTCTTCTGCTTGGTGAATTGTCAAGCATCTAGGTCAGTGGCTTAACCATGCCCTGTTTCCTTGACTTGAATCTTGATGGAGATTTGAAAACTTTTTGCTACCTAACTTCTTTTTCTTCATCTCTTCCATCAATCATAGTCGAAACACCATAAATTAAACACGCACCACAAATCCCTTGGCCACTGATAGTCAAGAAAGAGACCACTTAATGAAAGGGGAATGGAGTTAGGGAGACGATGAAAAAAGAAGAAAAAGGTACCAAAAAACCTAAAATACCTTTTAAGTCTAATAAAAATTCATGGACATGTGTCAAACATAGAGGCAACATGTAGCTTAAAATCATATATAGTTTAGATTTTTTTTTTGGAAAGTTGTTTTTCATTATTAAATAAATGCTCTGTACAAGGGGTTAGAAGCGATAAAAAATAGCTTCATCACTAAGTCAATAATAATCAGTCTCAAAACTTAAAATGAATTAAAATGGTAGAATCAAGATTTTGCATTTAGGGGAGAACATAATATTTATAAAATAGTCATATTAGAAGTTCAATATTTGTAAGAGAAACTATAATTTTTTTTAAGAATGTTGGTTTTAAGAATTAGTGATTGCCCTTCTCCGACCCTTATTACCCAACCTGAAATCAAACAACTAATGCATTCCACTTATTGAACAGGATTCTATGATGGGTCCACGACCCTCAGATACTGAAAGCGTCTTTAAGATGATCTCATAGTTCCTACAAGGAGGAGATGATGGGGTTGGTCCATGGATTTTTCTTCCTTTTGTCGCATTTCGTTCAAAGGGTTGAAGGGAGATAGTGCATCAAGTTTTTCACAAAAGCCAACTTGATCCTCTTCCCCAAGGATCCCAGATGGGGGAACTTAGAGGAGTAGTCAACTCCAACTATCGTCCATGTACTATCCATACTAGATCTGACCAACCACCCATCCTACCTCTTTTACGTTCTTGACAGCCCATCTTTGTCTCAATAGAGTTTTTCAGTGGCATGTTTCAATCCTTTTTCCCATTACTTAGAAAAAGTGAGCCACCGATTCAAGTACAAGATACTATCATTAATGCCTGGACAATTAGACACTCAACCCATAATTGTAATGACCCAATTGCAAGAGCAAAGCTTTACCAAGTGAGCTATATCCCTTCAACCAAATGGAGTATGCATGAAGGAGTTAGATGCTTCTTCTATTCTTTTCTTTAGCGCAATTGGGCCATCTTGGACTTGAACTAGAAACCTCACCCGTGAACTAAATCATTGCCTTTACGATCCAACCAATTGGGTGAAAATCAATAGATTCCCTTTTAAGAGCGATTCATCTTTCCCGAATGCAGCATACAACTCTCCACTGTACTACGCTCTCCAAGAATGCGTGTTCCCCTCTTCTTCCAACACGTGATACTCATAACCTCACCAAAATATCTTCAACAAACATGGTGTCAGTTAAAATTCTACCACGCAAGTATACGTATCGAATAGATAGTATAT